>NC_083347.1:43266466-43566466 GCF_019175385.1 Lycium barbarum
GCACACATAAATTACTAAATTCATGTACGGCTAATATTGTTGGGAACACATCCACTAAAGACGTTTTGGACAAATCCAAAATTTTCAGATAGATAGTGGATATGAAGTATCGTTCCATCCAGAACTCTTTTGTCACAACAGGATCAGAAGTCAAGAGTCTAACCAAATTCCTAACGGTATGTTGCTTATAACACAATGGTTGCATTTGACGAAATTCTACCAAATTTTCCAAAAGCTCATATAAACCTGTCTGAAATAATAGTGAACACGTCTGGTACGAGTTGGAAAGCATACTAGCTATTTGAGGCTTGAAAAGAAACTTGGAGTTGACGTTTACATAAGGAATACTCAGTTACTAACTTAGCATAAATATATGTTTTTATTTAGGGATAATTTCAATAATATACAATCCAACATAAAATATTATAGTCATGTAGCCATATTTTAAATTTACATCCGCATAGCCAATTTTTTTTTTTTTGCAACAGTGTTTATACACACGATATGCAACATTATACACTTATTGTAGACAATGTATCAACCTGTATAACAGTGTATAATAGGTGTATACATCTACATTGTTATACAATATTATACAAACTTATACAAGAGGTGCTTATACATAATGTATAAGATGTGTTTCTACACACTTCTACACTGTATAATAATGTATAAGAGATGTTTATACACACTTTACCCGGTTGTTTTTGCTAAGACCGGATCAAATCAAACTCAAGATCAATGACAGGGTAAATCGAAATAAAGATGAAGATTGCCAGTTTATGGGTAGAGATCCGATGGTACATGGGTGGTTCGATGGAGTAACGATGGATCTGGATAGCTCAATAGATCTGGAAGCTGAAAAACAATGGATCTGGACGAGCTTCTCTGATGGTGCTTTAATGGTGGTGAGAAAGGAAAGCAAATGATGGAGCTCAAAGGTGGTTTGGTTACATCTCCCAACGGAAAAGATGAAGGAGATGGATCTCCAGCGGGTAACAAAAATTATGGGCTAAAATGGGTAATTAGTTTTCCCTAGCTAATTATCATAGAGTGTAAAATTTCCTTTTATTTAATTATTCAATTATGCATATATATAGTTCCAGCAGAAAGGAACAAGCAGGCCTATAACGTGCTTCCACCTTGTGACGCTGGACAATGGACAATATATTTAGACAGAGAGACAAAATGTAGAATGCCGATCAAGAGACGAACAATGTCATTATATGCTGAATCTGAGAATAGAAGTGCACACTCACACGCAGTGAACATTCAATAGTTGTTCCCCTCTGTGAATATATAGAATTAATAAGAAAGCTGTCAGTTGTCAGTTAGGGTGATAGTGGGTCGCACACTATATATTGGTCTTCTAATCTTGGTTTGAGTATGCGTGATCATGTTTCCCATTTCCACATTCAGCAATCTCCAGAATTATTGTTAATGCAAGGGGGTTGACAGAGTTCTTTTTAAGTTGTTGGACTTTGCCTCCAGTTATATTTATATATACACACACACCTGTATGTAGGCTCCACACAAGACTTGGCAAGTTGTCTATACCTTTTAACATCATGAACAGATTGTAGAGTCATGCAATATATAGATGATCATTATAACTAGTCTTGATAAACTTTTGTATAGAAATCGCAATTGTGCGGTGTCCTTTCACCTTTATTAGGCTTCAGATCCAACTCATGAACAACTTCTATGGCTCTACTGGTTGGTGGTTACAGCTGAGAGGTGGCAATTGCCAGTGTAATCGTCTCGTCTAAAAATTTGAACTATTCAAGAGAAGGTTAATTTATTTCATTATCTTAGTCTAGCAGCATGCGTCTGACTTTTCTGTTTTAGGACTAAGGATGTAAAAACATTTGTTGATAATGAATAATAATGAGACTTTAAACCAAATGCTTTTGAGTCCCTTTTTTGGGGCCGCGTACAATGTTGACCACTCGTTTCCTATTTCATCTGTGTGTGTGTGTGTGTTTTTTTTTTTTTTTTTTTTTTTTTTGGGAATAGACGTAGTTCGAATAAGACTCGGAATTGAGAATGATTTTGATTATGTAATCTTAAAAAGTGTATGGAACATGGAAAAAGTAGGGTACTATTTTCTTAAACTACTCCCTCATGTTAGGTAACAACTATTAATAAATTTTACATCTCGTGGAGCCAAATAGTCTTAACATGACTTCATGATATTCCAGCCAGCAGTAGATTAGCGATGACACAGAGGAAAAAAATGCCACATTTACATCTGCATTGTCTCCTACTTTTCATATCTAAGATTAATAGACATTGAACATGGCCGCATTCATCTTCCTATTTTCCCAATGTGGTTGTCATTATTTATTGAGATTTCGGTCCAAATATGGTTAACTCATTTGTAAGGACACTAAAAAGAACGCTAGCCAAACAGTTTCTTACCCAGATTTCTGCTTGAATATATACCTTTTGTCTGACATTCTTAAAAGTAGGCACACCAATTTTACTCCCAGATAATTGTTATGGCTTAAACAGTTCCGATAATTAAAGAAGAGTCATTACACGGTGCTTAAAATACGTTCAGAAACAGAATATGCTCCAAGCAGATTAGCCTTTTTAGAAAGCTGAATCACCAAATAAGATGGTCAACAGAAATTACATGAGGATCCAAACACCACAAAACAGTATACACCTAAAATCAGGAAATCGTGGAGTGCAGTGTCTATTGCTCCCTCTGTAAGATTCTTGATAGGTTTTCCATATTTAACAGATATCCTAACATGTTGAGTAAAAGCCAGCTGATGACCAGGCCAATTCTTACGCACAAGATAATAGTCCTAAAAGATGCACTTTTTACACATGAATTTTCGCCATACATAAAACATGCCTCTGCTTTAAACTTACTGCTGAGTAATTTCTCTTGTATTAGAGACTCTATGAAATGATTTCTGCTATAAGTTTCTGAAGGGCTTCATTTGTAAGAGAAATACACAAGCAATCTTGACCATCAGAATTTCTTTTGGTTTTGATCAACTCATGGTCTTTAAATTCTGTCAAATGTGAATTCAAAGTAACTTGACTGCTCACCAGGAACCGTTCTCGGCACGTCGTGTACAAATTATTGATTGGCATACCTGAGAAGAACCATGTCCAACTTTAAGGCATGACTAAAAGAGATAGATCTAATTGCATCAAAATGCAGGAGATAGAAATGGGAAACCAAAGTATGAAAGATCTTGCCTTCTTCATCAGGATGGGCCAATTGATGCTCCGCAAGAACTTTAAAAACGTTTTGAGCATTTGGTGTCAGACTCTGTAAGACAATTGAAGCTGTCTTCACACTTTGCGCAGTGCCCCCATGAGCGAGGATGAATGGAAAAAACGTTGCTTCAACCTTGTATGGAGCACAAGTAGGAACATGGCACCAGTACCAGTCAAACAGTGTATGAACCATCTTCTTGTCCCACACTGGCATATATGACAGCCAATACAGTAAGTGTCAGACGTTTTTCAACATGACATGCAAATAATAAACAGAGTTCGAATACCAGCCATTAAGAGAGATAATTTAAGGGAAGCGACCAGAATTGACATTTTAGCATAAGATGGTATAGTTACAGTGCTAATATATATTTACATTCAAGCAGTAACTAGCAAAACGCACTAAACCTAGTAACTCCTAAACACGTAAAGTTAGCAACATGGACTAGTACATACAAGACACGGAGAAAAGACTTCACAAAACACTCCCTGACACCACCACCTCAAGACATTCCTTATCTCCACATGCATGCATCAAATTCTATAAAAGCTCACACACTTGTCGAAAGAACTCTTACAAAGAGGAGCATTGACATGGTCAATGGAAGCAACCATACGAACATGAGAACAAGCAGCAACGCTCGCAAGACATTGCTGGCTGTCAGAATCACGTAATCCAGGACCATCAATGTTGTGAACAAGAATGCAAACAAAACACTCCTCAACTTCTAGGTCTGGTCTGTCTAGAAAAGCAAGAAGGTCAGCCATGGACCTGGTGTTAAATGGTTGTTGGCTTTTAGACAGACTTCCTGAGGTAGTCTTTCGTCGCAATTTTAATTGATCCCAGAGGAGCTCAGCCAGTGTTATCACCATCTGAAATTTAAAAATCAATAATAGCAGATCTCTTAGTATTTACTCAGAAAGATTGTGTGCCTGCAACACGGGTAATATGATCATAATAGAGGGGTGCTTGGAAATGCAATAATTGTTGATATTTGAAAGTATAGTAACCTACGAAAAGGAAATTACCATTGTCACTAAGTCCCAGTGACCATGCACCAGGAATCACATGAATTGTGTAAAAAATTATCGATGTTTCAAGTATCGATAGCCTCCATAAAATGGAGCATTCAGCTGTATTTTCAACCACTGTATTCTATTTCAATTGTTTTAGGATTGTGAAGTCTGCACATAACCATCTTATTGGGCAAGCCAATGTGAAATCTTCAGTTATAGCCTTCTCATTAAAGCCATTTGCACTACTATATCAGATAACAATAAACTTCAAAAATTGTCAGTGCTAACTTAAAAATCCATGTCATTGAGCCTGTAACGCATTAAAGTAGGAAGCTTATAACCGAACACAACACAGCTCAATAAGCAAATGCTCCTGCCATGATGAGTGCTTTTGTAGTAACCTGTCTAGACCTGATATACGTGCCTATAACTTCATTTTTCAGAAAATTTGCAAAGTGGAGTTTGAGACTTTCTACAAAATATTTCTAAAACATAGCTACCAAGAAAGCAGCACTTTTAAACAAGGAAGAAACAATAGATGAATACCTGTTTAAGATTTACAGACTGGAGATACCCATTGACGACAACGACAGAGTAATCAGTTAAAGATGTTGTGGCAAAATCTTCAATCAAAGCTTTCTTTGAACCGAAGCCATACATCAAAAGTGCAAAGCCGGACCTATCAGATTAAATTAATAAAAAATTAGAAAGGAAAACCTTCCAGGTTTAAATTTAATTGCTAATGAAAAAAAAAAGGAAAATTAAAAACTTATCCGAAAAGTATAGCATAGAGTAAACCTATACATCAGGACTCTGACCTTAGCACTAAAAGCCATTTTGAATACAAACTTTTGTAGCTACTGATCAAATCATTAACTTCTTTCTCATGTTTGGGCTCAATATTAGCTGCCACCTCTCTTAATTCCTGCATGCAATAATCCTCGTTATGGACTTCTTTCTCATGTTTGAGCACAACCATGGACAAGAAGTATAATTTGGAGAAGTAGCATAAACCCTTATCTTTGAGGGTACTACATTGGTCTTTTTTATTGACAAATACTATCTTTATTGCCTTAGCTCAATGGTCAAGTCTGGACTTCCTTAAGAGTTTTATCACGTGAATGATCACAGTTCGCATTTTGAGGTAGTCCATCTCTTTTGTAGATATACCTTCATGTACTTCTTGGAAGGTATCAAATGATAAATCACCGCTTATTTTCTCCTTAATTACAAAAATCACAATACTTGTCTAACCTCTTAGCATACATCTAAAAAGGTGGTTCACAGAGAAGAAGATCACTCCTAATGTACTTCTACAAGAAGAAGAAGAAGATCACTCCTGTCATACTTCTACATAAGATAGAATTGATTGAAATACAGTGGATTATAATTAGTCAACATTAGATAGATTGCTGTCAAATTTTAGTTGTACAGTAGATCACAGAAAAAATAATCAAATGGCAGTCTATCAAAGAACCAAACAACAATTGCCAAATTCAGTGAACCACAATAGATGACAGAAGAAACAATCAGATCACATCTATCAAAAAACCCATAGCACAACTTTCAAATTTAACGTTCTGTAACCCTTAAAGATAGAAGATAAAAATACTTACATATGTTCAAGTCACTATTACCGCGAAGTACATGACATAAATGTAGTGTTTGAGCAGTGGTGCAATCAGCTCAAGCCGTATATACAGTTCAACAATTTTTAAAAAGTACCTCTCTTTATTAAGTTTGCACCCCCACAAAAAAAAAAAAAAATCTCTTTATTAAGTTTGCACCCCCTGCTGCATAATTAGTATTAGAAGCAGTGGTACTCCACATAGTTTGACTTTTAGTGAGATCTAACAACTAATAATATAAACAAAATGAGAGAATAGGAGTCAAACACAAACCTCCTCGTCAACCAGATCGATTTCTGAGAGCTTCCGAGCAGATTTTTTCTTCGAAGAGCCCAATTCTTTAGCAAGGAAATAGTTTCTCGAGAACCCAAACTCCTCTTCCTCAATCTCTTCTAAATCCATTTCCTCTGACTCAGAGAATCTGAAATACTAAGGCTCTGATCAATCAACAAGCACAAGTTGAAATAAGTGCTGGACTCCAAAATTGTATTTGTTCTTTTTGAATTCCAAAGTTCTAGCAAATACTTTTTGGGAGTGATACAGAAGTCCTCGTCATCTTGTAAATTCAGAGGGATCAAGCATATAATCAGTGGGTACACGTGTATCTACTGTCTCGAGCTTGAATTATGCACATTGGTTTTTAGCTCATGGCCTATTTCAAACTACTCTCACCATCACCTGCTATCTCCAATCTGTTCTCCGGAGACTCTGACAAAATAAAGTAGTAGGTTCCTCTCTCTGACTTGAAAATCAAGTAGATTACTGAAATAAAATTTGTGGATAAAGTTATAAAATTCACATTTGAGTAGAATTTTCTCGAGCTCCCAGAGATTTGGCAAAGCTATTCAACTCAATGAAGTTATTAAGGCACGTTCTATTAGATGTATTAGACCAAATCATGATACAGAAAATATGCATTGCTTATCCAATTGTTAATTTCAGTAGAGTTAACATTTGTATATCTTTTATTTTATACCGAATCCTATATGGGATAGCAATACTGGTATTAGCTGTATGATACGACCCCACCTTTGAAGACATATTTTAGAAGAAGAAAGCGTGAAAGGGGAAATAAAGATTCTGGAACTACACGTGAGGCGGAACCAATCAGCAAAACATGAACTCATGAAGAAACTGCCTCCTTGATTCTCTCCAGCAGTTACCAATATTTCAATCATTATCAGATTAGGCTTTACAGTTTTCTAGTTGTTTGTTGTAGACAATATATCCAATAATTATCTAGTTAGGATTGTTTTTAAGATTATTGAATGTATGTCTAAATATCAGTTTCTGGGAGTTTTGTCCACTCCATAGGGACAGATTTATTGGTTGTAAATTGTGTGTAAGATTCTTGCACAATCTATTACCAGTAGCAATTTCCTTCTTTCTCAGTCACTTTCATAAGAATTTCCAGCATCTAACACTGTACCAGGATTAAAAAACAAAACTGGCCTTGAGATTATTCTTTCGCTCAAACGCTTTTCAGG
The DNA here is from genome assembly GCF_019175385.1 of Lycium barbarum. Taxonomy (NCBI): domain Eukaryota; kingdom Viridiplantae; phylum Streptophyta; class Magnoliopsida; order Solanales; family Solanaceae; genus Lycium; species Lycium barbarum. Next base: position 43,273,839 of record NC_083347.1, read on the forward strand.
TTTAAGAAGGGAAGATAGAAAGCCGCTACTCCTCTACAGAACTCAATAAGTAATATGAAAGCTCAAAATTGGTTATCTGGAGCTCCCATTGAAGCCACGAGAAATTGATTGATTTATATGGTTCTCTGTGCAGAAAATGTGAATTGGGATTTTATACTTTCACAAAAGAAAGTCAGGAAGTCATAGGTTTACCATTTGCATATGTAGATCACCATTTTTCAATATAAATCTGGTGTCATTTGCTATTTCTCGTCATCAAAAACACATTACATTTTATTTAAGAGAGCTGTCGAATGAATGACAATCTGAAATTTTTAAAGCAATAACGACAAACCCTGAAGGATAATATGGACTTACTAAAGATGTTACAGCAGAATAGCGTGGGCAAATTTCACCCATATTTTCTTAACTCACACAAACCGCCCATAAATATGGGTTACCCCGTTTCCAACACGCAGTAAAATGGGTTGGAAACGGGGTTTAGTGCGGGTCAAATATGGGTCAGGACATTGCTAATTCAGAAAGGAAAATAATTGAAAATTCCATTTGCTTGAACAATTAGGAAAATTTGAATATTCTAATAACAGAAAAACATTAATTACTTCTAAGCCAAATCCGGAGGCCGATAAAGATCGAAGGAATCGCTTAGAATTCTAAAGAAACAAATTTTGGCTACTTCTACCAAAATGTGAAGTTTGACAGTAACTATTCTTTTGGTAAATACTGAATGTTGTATGTTTATTGCATCAAACACAACTCTAAACCTTGAAAATTTGTATCAGTAAACTTTTTTAACAATGTTCACTAGAATAGGTTTACCCTAATATATAGATCGTCATAGTCTAGTTTGGTTATATACATTACTAGAAACTATACGGCTGTACCAATAAAATATGGGTGTAACCCGTTTTCAACCCGTCAAAATCCGCGCCCATTTGCCACCACTAATGAGCAGAATAATAAGTCACATAAAAGGAGAAGAGGAAGAAATATAAACTGAGCAGAGTACCTTCAAACCTTTGGCTGAGAACAAGCACTCTTCTCACGATAACCGTTTGCAAATACCCTAATGATATTTTTCCCACGGCTTTTTTTTTATTATTATTATTATTTGCGCAGTTTTGGACAACTATGGGCTTGGGCCTCATTCTTTGCAACAAAGTTGCACATTTGGTTAATTTCTTTTCTTTCTGATTGATGGGTGCATCAAGGCTAGTAGGCTATCGAAATGGGACTCTCATTTGTAATTGGTGTGCCCACGTATAACCATAAGATGTCCAAATTTTCATGTCATGCAAGTACTAGATCCCCTTGTCATGAGAATAAATTAAAGATGGGTGCATCAAGGCTAGTAAGCTATCGAAATGGGACTCTCTTTTGTAATTGTAATATAATTGTAATTGGTGTACCCATGTATAACCATAAGACTTCCAAATTTTCATGTCATGCAAGTACTACTATTTAAGGATCCCCTTGTCAAGAGAATAAAGTAATCCTTGTATAGCCATAGGATTCCCAGTTTTACATGCCATGCAAGTTACTCTCTCTAGTTCAAAATAAGTGTCCACTTAGTCTTTTTATTTTTGTTCAAAATAAGTGTCCACTTACATAATCAAGAAATAATCAACTTTATTTTTCAAGATTTGTGCCTATTTACTCAAGGCTATAAATAGACAAGAGTCTTATTAATTAAGGGTAATTTAGTCAAAATACCTAGTTTTTATAATTTAGTGTTTTCTTATAGAAGTTGGTGTTTTCTTAAGGGGTGTGAAAAAAGCTAAGTGGACACTTATTTTGAATCGGAGGGAGTACTATTTAAGGGTCCCTTTGTCTCATCCATGTCTAGCCATAAATATACCAAAACTCCATGCCATACTAGTTACTATTCTCTTGTTCTCTAGTTCATCACCATGCACTATGCTTTGTCTATTAGCCACTTAAGTGTGTTACTGTTACACCTCGGAAATTTCCCGTTGGAACACAAGTAAATGAACTAGTAATGCATGCAAATGGATGTGGACGATTAGAAGGAGAAGTCTAAGAAATATGAAAAATTGCAGATTTGATATCTGCCCAGTGGTCGTAAAGAGCAAATACGGACCGTAAATTGGTATACGGTCCGTAAACTGCCAGGTCATAAACTGGCATGCAAGACTTCAACTTTCTGCCAGTTGAGGAAATGGTAAAATACGATCTGGTTTACGGACCGTAAAGTGATTTACGGCCCGTAAACCATGGTCGTAAATCACCATGCAAGCAGCCAAAGTTTTTGGTTTTTGAAAAGGTTAAAGACGACCGCGAGGGACGAACCGTAAAATGGAATACGTGGTCGTAAACTCAGTTTACGACCACTGTTCACCGCAGCACAGATTTTGCAATTCATTAAATAAAGGGACCAACACTTGTTCTATTTCATTTCCACATTACACACCTTCTCTCTAAAACCTGTCTCTACATTTATTATACAAGTTTTCAAGAATTATAAGTCATCAACAACATTAAACAAGTGAATCAAGGGTAAGAACATCATCAAAGGTCATCCAAGTCAAGAAATCCAACTGGAGAAAAACTAGGGTTTTGCTCAAAGTGGAGTATTATCAACTAAAGCTTGTTCCTACAACTTCTAAGGTAAGATTCATGATATTTATATGATGTTTAAGATATTGGAGAGTTGAAATGCATGGATTGTAGAAAATATGGTCAACTAGGTCATGAATGATGAATAGTGACATCTTGAGAAATAGTTTGAATTGAATCACGAATGTTGTTGTGTTGTGATATGAATGTGTCATAAATGGTATTAAGATCATGAACTAGACACTTTAGACGGATGGACGAAGTTGGGTGTTATGACCTTGAATATGGATGAATTAGAAGCAAGTTGAGAAATCTAGATAATGTGGATAATGTGAATGACTAATGGCCATTGTTATGATATTAATAAAGGTAGAAACGCCAACATTGGGAGGGGACGTGCAAGTGTAGAATAGTCCGACAAAAAGGTATGTGAGGCTAACCCTTCTTTCATAAGGCATGATTCTTGGCCAAATTCCTAATTCCTCTATATGAGTATATTGTCTTCACATGGTTGATATTCCGAGCTTATAAGCTCATGATCCTTGATATGTGCTACGTTTGTACTACGCTCCTCATATAACGAGTAAGCCTATAATATAGACGTAACGATAATGATGATGATAGTCATGATAATGATAATAATAATAATAATAATAATAATGCTAAAGGTGCCTACGGGCTATTAGATGTATGTGTGCCTATAAAGGGCTATAATGAAACCCCGAGCCTATGGTGCCGGGTAGAGTATATGTTTATATATATGTATGTATATGATTACGTAACGCGCACACACATCTAGAGATGGTACGGATAACCCTGAAGCCTTGGTAGGGCCAGGTATGATTAACCTTGAGCCTTGGTTGGCCAAGTATGTATGAAACACCGATCTACGAGGTCGGGTACGATATGTAAGTGCTATATATATATATATATATATATATACTATGTATATAACATGAATATGAATGTGATAAGACTATGTATATGAATACGAGCACAAACATGGTACGAGTACTGTTACGGAATACGGAGGATGACATATGTGTACTAATACGTATGAGAAAATGGAAAGTCCCTATGAAAGACAAGTAAGTGCCATGACGACGATATTATTATCTCCCCTCCTGTGCTATTTCATATGTTGTTCATTATGCCTATATATCGATGTTGATCATGCTTTACATACTCAGTACATTCTTCGTACTGACGTCCTTTTATTTGTGGACGCTGCGTCATGCCCGCAGGTGCACAGGGAGACAGACTGGACTCATAGTTGCTTATTCAAATATTGCATAGCACAACTCCATCTCATTCGGAGTCATAGCTTTTGGGCACTTACTCTTTTGTGTATATAGTTATGGGCATAGCGGGGTCCTGTCCCGCTCATGTGATATGTATACTCTTCTTAGAGGCTCGTAGACATGTGTACGTGGGTAGATATGTTTGGCCTTGTCGGCCTATGTTTTGTATATCATTTTGTTGGCCTCGTCGGCCTTGTACATTTGATGTGGCATAGATGCCTATGACGTTATCCAAGATGATTGTCGCCCAACGGGTCTAATATGATTGATGACTAGAATACATGACTTGATTTATGTATCGCCTAAATATTATGTGAATGTGTGTTAAGGGGTGCCCGGGTGGGGTAGCACCGGGTCGGGTCGTGACAGTTACATTGTAAGATTTTTATTTGTTGTACTTATTTTACTATTTAAGTTTTCCACATGTATTATGTGATGTAAACAAGTGTAGTACATGTAATAGCTTTTCATCTCCTATAAATAGGAGTCGTTGTAGTAGTTGTAAGATATCTAATTTCTAATCGAGCTTTCACTCCTGTAAAAATACTTCATGCATAAAAGAGGTCTTCTTCTAGCTAAGTCTTTCATAGTTTCCACTTTCCTCCTTCACAATATGGAGATGTGGCTGGTTAATATTTGAGTGTATAGTCTTAAACTACTTTAGTAGATGAGAAAAATTATTGTAGTAGTTGAGGAAAATTATCTTAGTAGTTGCATCTCATTATATGTGCAAAATATTTTAGTAGTTGCATTGCGTTATAAGTGCAAAATTATGTTGATAGTTGCATTGTGTTATTAGTGCAAAGATTTTTCAAGTTTTGCTATTGATGGTCAATTTGTGGCGAGTGACGCCTTTATAAGCCTCTATCACCCTTCTTGTAGGAAGACGTTTGTGCTAAGTGATTCAATCTCTACCAAGATATTTTTGGGCGAGTAAATCAATCTCTACAGAGGTAAGTTTGTGCCGATAATTCAATTCTCTACCCAGGTACTTTTCCTTCTCTACCATTGTAATTCTATCTATACTGAGTCTTTTTCCGTCTCTGCAAGTCTTGGTACGTCACTCACCCCTTATGGTATCACAGCCAAACCCATCATTTTGGAGGAGAAAGCGACTTTTAAGAATAGAAATTAGTTCTGATGCAGCTTCATCTTCTAGTCTTTTACATTCTAGTGCAAATGTTGATATGTCTACTACTCTTTCAAAACCCCTTTCAAAACAATGTGATTACTTGTATGAATTAGAAATTAGTCTACTTATTTGCCGTTAATAAATCCTTATTTCGCTTTTGCTAAAAAACAATTGTCTCCATGGTCCCAAATTCGCTCTTTGGTCCAACATAGGCCCAAAAGTGTAAGAGAATATGTTGCTAGTTCTAAACTTGACCAACATCTCATTTATGCAACACGAGGAGAACAATTCATCACCTTGCAGATCCCCGAAGAATTTCCAAAGCAATGAAAAAATCATGGTTTCACTCGTATACACTTTGGTGTTGTCTGAATAGTCTTGACTTATCATGGACGAAAAGGAAAACCAGTTGTTGCAAGAATTTCTCTCCTTGATACCAGGTATCTTGAGTACTAACATGCTAACCTTGGCACTACCGAAGTTACTTTGAATGCAGGAACAGTTCTTGTGACGGCGTTCCCAAATTTTAACATGTCTCTATATGATCCATATCTCACTGAGGCATTAAAAATTCAAGTCCAAATTCTCGGAGCCCTGAGGATGCCATCCAAGCAACTCTTCACTACCAAATTGCTTGGAGAGTTCAGATCATGCCATTGATCTCTCTCTTCCATGTGAAGGCAATGATTTGCTTATTAATGTTGATGCAACCAAAGGCACTACCCAATGCACCCAAATCCCGAGACAACTTTCAAAGGAAGAACTTGTAAAAATTCTTCCAAATTCATGAGTGACAAATTATGAGAAATTGAGAGAACCTCATGAATCAATCAGGTCGACATTGTCAAACATACTAAAGAAAAATGATAAGTATTTTAATATGTTTTGACTATACTCACCTCAAAGGTCAAACAAGGTCACTTTTGCAATTAATATTATGCAGCCCAGGTACCACTCTGCTTATGAGTATGAGCCAGAATTTTTCTCTGAACTAATTGAAGGATTCTTGACAGAACAAGACTGCAATGTGCACTTTAACATTGAAGGTAAAAATGTGATGTGGTTCAAGGATCCATTCACAGGCCATTGCGCATGGGACATTGATTGTTCTTGCCAAGAATGCTTTGAAGATCTAATTAAATATTACTAAGAGCCAAAGAAGATAACCAAGAAGGACAAAAAGAAGAAAGTGCAAATCAACCGAAGACATCTGTCGAAATAGGCATGATAAAGGCAACTCATCAGTTAGGTCGCACAACCGTCTAGGTTGTTGACACCTATTTTTTTCCCTTCATAAATTTTATTTAATTAGTCTGACTTATTGAATCACAAACGAACTGGAATATGCAGTTTTTGGAGTCAAAAGAATTTTACAAAATTACTTCGGTGGCATTTTGCCATTTCATTTGGAGAAATATCATCAAGTGTATCATTGTATATAATTTGCATATTTATCACTATGATTTTTAAACATTTTTATCAGAACTTAAAGTCAAAATAATGATTTTTTTTATCTAATTAATTGTTTAAATTAAGCCGTGATTAATTGATAAATATTTCTCTCCGTCAAATCAAGAAATTTAATTAATTAAATAGATATCATCTCAATTTTTACATCAATTTCTTTAATTTCAATTATTTTTAAATTTGGTTACGATTGAAATGTATAATTGATCTCTACGTTAATTTTAATAACAATTGAATAATTTTGGTTGATTTTAAATTAATTCAAGACTAGTGAAAAACTAGCCTATTTTCATATAAACATTTTAATCTTTCACAAATTGGGCCAAAGACCCTCTATTTCAGCCGAGCCAGTCCAATTGGACCAGATCCGGCCCAATTCTCCACTTAAACACCAAACACCTCATTGTCCTTGTCATTTCCTCTTTTGCAATGTTTGGCTCCCAAACCCTAATCGGCGTCTCTCTCTCTCTCTCTCTCTCTCTCTCTCTCTCTCTCTCTCTCTCTCTCTCTCTCTCTCATCACAGACGGAAACAACAAAGGCAGAGGCCAAGGTTGCTTTTATCAGATGATGTTCGCTCGTTTCGGGGAAAGCATTAATTTCTTTGCCCTTTCTTCACCATATCTTTACTTAAACGAAGGTAAAGCCCTTTATCTATCTATCTCTCTCTCTCTGCAGTTCTCGCACAGAGCAAGGACAAACCCTTAATGAGTATTGTCTTCTTCTTCTTGATCCTCATTGGTTCTTAGCACAATTTCAAAACAAATCAAAAATAAATTCTCAAAATCAGGAGTCACACATCGGTTCTAAACCTAAAAATTAGGTTTGGGGTACTATATAAAGAACCCCTATTTCTACATTTCAAATAAGTTTTCATTGAACCAAAAACCTAAAAATTTGATTTATTAGGGATTTGGCTTTTTGCCGAAACCCTTACATAATTGAATAAGATTTTTAGTCTACAATTTTTCTCTTTTGTGTGGCTGAGTATATTTGGGGTGCTATGGAGTGCAAAAGAGCTCCTCTAACTCCAAATCTTGACCAGGCTGCTCCAAGAAAGATCAGTGAGTCTGTGTACGTTACAGAATCCTTGAGTATATGGGGTGCATACCTATGGTGTATGATAAGTATACCAATGTATACCCTTCATGTACCCTTGGATATTCATGTTGGGTTGTATTGTGTACTGATGAGTGTGATTATTCAAAACCTTTCTTCTTCTTCTTTTTCTTCTTCTTCTTCTTCTTTTTCTTCTTCTTCTTCTTGAGTATATGGGGTGCATACCTATGGTGTATGATAAGTATACCAATGTATACCCTTCATGTACCCTTGGATATTCATGTTGGGTTGTATTGTGTACTGATGAGTGTGATTATTCATCATCATCTTCTTCTTCTTCTTCTTCTTCTTCTTCTTCTTCTTCTTCTTCTTCTTCTTCTTCTTCTTCTTCTTCTTCTTCTCCTCTTTGTTAACATGTTGTTGTATACCGCTAGGTATACAAAAATACACACACCCTATATATTATTAAGTGTATAGGGGTATTCATATTGTAAATCTTCTGTATACGAGGTATATCAAATCCTATTGCTGTGCTGTTTGATTGATTACTTCTCTTATCTATTTTTCTTTTCCTCAGTGATGATGAAATGTGCAGTTCAGTATACTTTTAATATTTCTAAAGTATTTAGAGGTGTATACACTTAATATAATCCGAGTATACAAGTATCTACCTTATGTATATCTTTGAACGTTTTAGCGTACCTCGTTGCACTACTTGTTTTCGCTTAGTAATTGTTTTTCTCTTTCTCAGTTGCTCACATGATAAGTACATATACAGTATATCAAACATATATTTGGATGTATCTACGCTATTCTCGTATGACTAAGTGATAAATATAATGGAATCTCCTTGGTATATTATTTGTTAACTGTGGGTGTTTTCCAACCACCTCCTTCCTTTTCCACTTTGCATGATCTATTTAACTGAGAGTCCCAATGCACTTTACCTATGCCTCCTTCCATTATTTCGTTGGGCCTGAGGCTCAACATACTATTAGATCGAGTCAGCTGCTATATTTGAAGGCCCAACAATGGATGAAAATTGCATAAGCTTTACGCTGGTGGGCTTAGTAAACCCACCGGCCCATTTTTGCTTTCAAGTTCTATTTCATATATATGTATGTATGCTGCAAAATATTGACGTGTTATTGGAATCCTTTAGGACATAATTGTGATTTCCAGTAGGCAAATGATTCTAAAATAGTTAGTTTGAATAGAATGACCTATTTTATCGGACTTCATCCAACTCAGCTAATTTTTTGAAATTGTCTCTTTAAATGAAATAAAAAATGATTCTCAGAGATTTACAAGACTTCAAAAAATGTATTTTGGAAAAACATGGATTCAAAACTAGATTTTCAGAATCGGTTAAGTTATTCGATATGGGACAAAGATAACAAAAATAGTTTGTTTGGGGCACATGCCCAATTTCTTTTTCTGGAGAATTTTGATCGAAATCAATTTTCAAATAATAGCCTTTTCAAAGCCAAAATAGGCCAAAACTGAAATAAGAAAGTGTTCTGATAAAGTCTTGCAATGTAAAATTTCATCTTTTCGCGTACGTTAAAGTTTCGTCTTAAGTCATTTTGTCATAGGCTCGTATTGGGAATCATTTGGGAAGTTGTGTATGAGGCCTATGGGTGCATCTCGGAGTTATATAAGTCCTTAAACATGTTTGGAAAAGAGTATGAAGGTTAGACGTCAAACGAATAGAAGAGACTACATTTCGCCTGAAAATTGGTACGAGATCATTCCACGGTCACTTCCACGGATCGTGAATAATTTCACAGACCGTGAAAGTGGGGGTTGGCCACCATGGAATGGGTGGCAAAGAAGTTGCTCACTGGAAGCATTTCACGATCACTTCCACGGACCGTGAATAATTTCATGGCCATGAAAATGCAATGTGAAAATGAGGCGGTGGAGATTTGCCCTTTTGTTATAAATTATTTCCCATGACTTGGAGCTCATTTGTTCCACCAAAACAGATCCCTAGTGACCCTCTAATCTCTCTTAGACATCTATAATCATCCCAAACTATTTCAAGAGAAGATCAAGCTTTAAAAACCTCAACTAGTTCATAGAAGGTGGTTGTTCTTGCTTCTACTTGATGTTGTGGTGACTAAGTCTTGAAGCAAGTTGTGTGAGTTAAAGTTATTCAACCTATAAGGTATGTTTTTCATTCTATTTCTTATGTTGAATTGATTTGAAGGTTAAACAAGTCTTGGAAGTGAAAAGAGTCATGGTGGAAAGGCCATAAGGTTTTGTGTTGAAGTTATTGGCTATGGATTGAATTTGAAAGGAAGTTTTGGACCAATTTGAGTTTAGTTTGAATGTAATTGTCACGAACCAACCGGAGGGCCATGACGGGCACCCAGAGCTAACCTGCCGAGCACCGCAAAACATACATCCCATAGTCATATCTGAGTGGGCCATAAAGCTAACTCATAAATATCATAATCTATAAGGGACACAAGCCCAAAAGCTATATATATATATATATATATATATATATATATATATATATATATATATATATATATACACACACGTCATCAAACTGATCTCAAGTACACCAGCCGACAAGGCTATCAAAATATGATGATACAACAAGGTATGGACCGAGATGATCATAGAATCTCTAACCGTACATAACTGTCTACGAGCCTCTACCTGGAGTGCATAACATCATAAGGACGGGACAGGACCCCGCCATGCCCATATATATATACAAAAGAATCGTACCAACTGAACTTCAGCTCTGGAACAAGTGGAGCGCTCCTGTAAAAACGCTGAGGAAGCAACCTAAGGGTCTGATCCGTCTCCCTGTCTACCTGCGGCCATGAACGCAACGTCCGCAAACAAAAGGACGTCAGTACAAATAATGTACTGAGTATGTAAGGCATGAATAACAACATAATAAAGATATGAATGTAATAAGACATAAGAGAGATAACCTGCACATCTAAATGCCTCTTAAGGTGGATATCATGCATGCTTTCCTTTAAAAAAAACATTTTCATACATATACATATATCATAATACCGTACCCGGCCATATAGGCTCGGTGTCATCCATACCCGGCCATAATAAGGCTTTGTGTTAGTCGTACCCAACTGCAATGGTGTGCACAATAGGTGCCGTACCCGACCGACTATAGCGCGGCTCGATGTGAAAAAATAGCTACACACACACACACACACACACACATATATATATATATATATATATATATATATATATATATATAAAGCATGCATGAGAACCCAAAAGAAAAAACTATAACTCTATCGGAGTGACATAAGGTCGGTAAACCTCCGATTAACATTATGGAACTATCATGAGATCTCACCTTGAAGGAACAATCACCATAAGATGCGATCGACATTAATAAATAAGATCAATAACCACAAGACAAAATCAATAATCATGAGACAAAGATCAATAATATCATAAGATCATCAAGAACCATAAGCTTGTAGTGTTTCTAGGAATGGAGTCAATATGGGTATCTTTCGTATAAGTTTGTAACAATAGGATCATGCCATAAGAAAGAAAGGGACAGCCTCAACATACCTCGTCGCTTACTTAATCACTCAACGTCTATCCTCTCGAGCTTGCAAATCTACATTCAAGATGATTCACACTAAGGTTAAGTCGTTGAAACGCTTATAAGATCAAACTAAACTATTAGGTGAGCTAACGAAATTTGGGCAGCATTTTGCCTGTATCATCTACTTCCGCCAAATTTCAAAACAACTCCCAAACATCAATTACAAAATAAAAAAGGCCATAGACAAAAGATTACATTCAAATTACACTCAAATCAATCCAAAACTTATTTTTCAAATTCAATCCATAACCAATACTTCAACGTAATACCTTATAACTTCTCTACTATGATTCTTTTGACTTCTAAGACTTACTAACCCCCAAATCAACCCAACATAAGTAATATGATGAAGAACATACCTTTTTCCTGAAGATCTTTAACCACACACAACTTGCTCCAAGATTTAATTCACCACCAATCCAACTAGAAGCAAGAACACACCTCTTCCATGAACTAACTTAGGGTTTCAAGGTTTGATCTTCTCTTGTAATAGCTTGGGATGGATATGGGTGTTTGGAAGAGCTTAGAGGTTCTAGAACAATCTGTTTTGGGTGATAAATGAACCCAAGGTTGTGGCTCTTTTATTTATAACAAAAAAGAAAATTTCCACTGCCTCAACTCGACGGACCGTCGATTTGCTCTACGACCGTCGCGTGGTGGCATCAAACTACCCATCAGAGCTGACTCTCTGATGGTGGTTCCACGGTAGGGATTGACGGGCCGTCAACTATTCTACGGTCCGTCGAGATGGGGTGTAGAACTGCCCTCCTATCACACTCATTTCCTTTGATTCGTTCAACCTCCAATCTTTCCGATACTTGTTAGACATAACTTAAACTCTCATATACATAGAATGAACATGTAGAATCTCTTATGACCTTGATGAAAACTTCACTTTCTAAATCCACGTCGGCTAACTCACGGCGAAACTCAACGTATAAAGTGCAGGGTGTAACATCTCCCCCCTCCCCCCCCCCCCCCCCCCCCCCCCCCCCCCCTTAGGAACATTCGTTCTCGAATGTTAAACTCTTTAAGGTCTTACAAAATTTTTGGCAGAGTCTACCCTATAATTGTATCACCACCAACCTGTGACACAACAACCCAAAAGATACAATGCCACACAGGACGACAACAAGCAATAACAGTAATGGCTTCACACGACCAATAATCATAAGGAATGAAACATTACGTACCTAAAGGCAGTGGTGTCTCTGTCTGGACCTCCTTCAGGAGTAGAAACAAGTGCGGATACTTGGATCTCATATTTCTTCAGCCTCCCAAGTCATCTCCTCGACATTTCGATTACTCCAAAGGACTTTCACTGAAGCTATGTCTTTAGTCCTCAATCTCTAAATCTCTCTATCTAGAAAAGCGATGGAAACCTCCTCATACGATAGTTGCTCAGTAACCTGAACATGATCAATGGGTACAACTCTAGAAGGATCTCCGATACACTTACGAAGCATCGATACATGGAAGACAAGATGGAGTGATTCTAGCTCTGAAGGTAGATCTAACTCATAGGCTACTTAGCCCACCCTACGTACAATCCTGTAGGGTCCACTATATTGAGGACCAAGTTTACCCTTCTTACCAAATCTCATAACGCCTTTCATAGGCTATACCTTTAAGAACACCCAGTCATCAACGTGGAACTCTAAGTATCGTTGGCGATTATCAGCATAAGACTTCTGACGACTCTGAGCTACTAATAATCGATCCTGGATAAGCTTAACCTTCTCTACTGCTTGCTGGATCAATTCTGGCCCTACTAACTTAGTTTCCCCCACTTCAAACCATCCAATAGGTGACCTACACTTTTGTCCATATAAATCCTTATACGGAGCCATCTAGATACTCAAATGATAGCTATTATTATACGCGAACTCAATATGCAGCTAATGGTCATCCCAGTTACCTCTGAAGTCTAACACACATGCCCGTAACATATCTTTAAGGGTTTGAATTGTACGCTCAACCTGTCCGTCTGTCTAGGGGTGAAATGTTGTGCTAAGACTCACCTGAGTCCCCAAACCCTTCTGGAAAGAGCTCCAGAAATTAGTTGTAAACTGCGCCACCCGTTTCGGAGATGATAGATACTAGAACACCATGAAGTCAGACTATCTTCTTAACATAAAGCTTCGCATAATCCTCGGCTGAATAAGTAGTCCGGACAGGTAGAAAATGGGCTGATTTTGTAAGTCTATCAACAACCACCCATATGGAATCAAACTTACGCTGAGAACGAGGCAAGCCCGTAATGAAATCCATATTAATTACTTCACATTTCCACGTCAGAATTTCGTTAGCTTGCAATAATCCACCGGGCTTCTGATGCTCAATCTTCACCTGATGAGCGCTACGAACTTTGCTATGTCTTTCTGCATCCCATTCCACCAATAGACTTCCTTAATATTGTGATACATCTTCGTCGTCCCCGGATGAATAGAATAATGGGAACAATGAGTCTTCCTCATAATCTGACGATGTAATCCTGCAACATCAGGACCACACAGTCTACCTCGATATCTAAGAACTCCATCTGCAGAAATCTCGAATGGTGACTTTTTCATCTGAGAAGATGTATCTGTGTAATGAACTAACATGGGATCCTTCACCTCAGCTACTAAAGATGGAATTGTCGCATCATGAATAGTAATTCTCGTATCGCCCTAGTCCAATAATCGAACTCCTAGGATAGCTAACTACTGAAGCTCATGAACTAACTCCCATTTATCTAGATGAACACACGATAAGCTACCCATGAATTTACGGCTAAGAGCATCAGCTACTACGTTCGCCTTCCTGGGATGATACAAGATGCTAACATCATAATCTTTTAATAATTCCAACCATCGCCTCTGCCGCAAATTCAACTCCTTCTGTTTGAAAATATACTGGAGTCTCTTATGATCTGTATAGATATCAACATGAATGTCATATAAGAAGTGCCTCCCCATCTTCAATGCATGAATCACCGCGGCTAACTCTAGATCATGTGTTGGATAGTTCTTCTCATGCTTCCTCAACTGCCTTGAAGCGTAAGCAATAACTTTACCGTGTTGTATCAACACACAACCTAGCCCAACGCCTGAAGCATCATAATAAATAACATAGCCCTTCGATCCTTCTGGAAGTGTCAAAACTGGAGTTGAAGTTAATTTGTTCTTCAACTCCTGAAAACTATACTCACAAGCATCAGTCTACTGGAATTTAGTTGATTTCTGAGTTAGCTTCGTCAGTGGTGTAGAAATAGAAGAAAAACCCTTTACGAATCTCCTGTAATAACCTGCCAAGCCCAGAAAACTAGAAAACTTCCATGGGTGTTGTGGGTCTTGGCCAAGTCTTCACAACTTCAATCTTCTGTGTATCCACCCAAGTACCATCAGCTGAAATAATATGCCCTAGAAAAGTCATAGAATTCAACCAGAGCTCACATTTAGAGAACGTTGCATACAACTTCCTGGACTGAAGAAATTTAAGGACAATGCGTAAATGATCTGTATGCTCTGCCTCTGATCGGGAGTATACTAAAATATCATCAATAAACACAATCACGAACAGATCTAGGAAGGGCCTGAATACACTGTTCATTAAATCCATAAATATAGCCAGTGCATTAGTCAATCCAAATGACATTACACGAAACTTAAGTGACCGTATCTTGTTCTGAAAGCTATCTTCGGGATGTCTTTCCCTCTAACCCTCACCTGGTGATACCCTGATCTTAAATCTATTTTCGAAAACCATTTAGCACCCTACAATTGATCAAATAAATCATCAATCCTCGAAAGTATATACTTATTCTTTGCCGTTACCTTATTCAGCTGCCTATAGTCGATACACATCCGTAACGAGCCATCCTTCTTTCTTAAAAACAGCACAGGTACTCGCCATGGCGACGAACTAGGCCTGATAAAGCCTTTTTCAAGCAAATCCTTCAGTTGCTCCTTCAACTCCCTCAATTCAGCAGGTGCTATTCTATAAGGAGGAATAGATATTGGCTTAGTTTCTGGTAGTACGTTAATGGCAAAATCAATCTCCCGCTCTGGTGGAAGACCAGGAAGTTCGTCTAGGAATACATCTGGAAATTCATTAACTACTGGAACGGATTAAATAGTCGGCGGCTTCGCTTCTGTATCCTGGACCCAGACCAGATGATAAATACAATCCTTAGTAATCATCTTCCTTGCCTTGAGATAGGAAATAAACCTACCTTTCGGTGATGCTGTATTTCCCTTCCACGCTAGAACTGGCTCTCCTGGAAACCGAAATCAAACCATCTTCGTGCTACAATAAACATTAGCATAACAAGATGTCAACTAATCCATACCCATAATAACATAAAAGTCTACCATATCTAGCTCAATCAAATCTGCCATAGTATGACGAACTACAAAATCTCTATATACCCGTTTAGCTATCACCGGATCACCAACGGGTGTAGACACCTCAAAAGGTTTAATCGACTCGGGTTCCACCCAAACAGACTAGCGATAAAGGGAGTAACATACGATAATGTAGAACCCATATCAATCAATGCATATATATCATGAGAAGATATTGATGGTATACCTGTAACCACATCAGGCGAAGACTCAAGATCCTGTTAACCCACCAGTGCTTAAATGCGGTTCTGAGGACCGCTCGAGCTGGACACTCCCCCTACCTCTACCGAGGCTTGCTGATATCTGAGAGCTTTTCCCCGGAGGGTGTACAGATGATGACGAACTAGCTGCTGATCCTGTGGGCTGAACTATACCTCTACCACCTCTCGATGGACACTCACGCATAATATGACCTGGCTAACCGCAGGCAAAACAAACATCTGAACCCATACTGCACTGTTCATTGTGCAGCACACTGAGCACATCGTGGTAAAGGTGGCCTCATATGGCCTGAATCACCTCCATACTGAGATCCTAAGGCTCTGGAACCCTGACCTGTTCCTGAATAAGCATATTGATCAAATCTCTGACCTGCAAATCGTGGAGGTACACTAGTCGTTAAATGGCCTGCGTGTCTATAATACTGCTGCCTCTGACCCCCTCTGAACTCACTAACAGCAATGGAAGATCTAGCTCTTTTACTATAACCCCTATCATGCTCCCGCTCGACCCTCTGCTGTTGCTGATGCTCTTTAAGATTCTGAGCGTGCGCCTGAATGTAGGAAATATCCATATCTGTCTGAAGTGAGGTCATCAAGCAGTCATCAATCAAATATGGTCCCAATCCACTCACAAACCGGTAAACACAATATCCCATGTTAGCTACCATAGCTGGAGCATACCTAGCTAATGAATTAAAGCGAAGACTATACTCCCGAACACTCATGTTCCCCTGTCTAAGGTTCAGGAACCTATCAGCTCTGGCCCGTCGAATCTCTGGCGGCAAATAATGTCAAAGAAAGGCATCTACGAACTCCTGCCACATGGGTGGAGGTGCATTAACCCCTCTGGATGACACCCAAGTCTCATACCAATGAACGACAACATCCCGCAATCTATAGAAAGCCAACCCCACTGACTCGGTGTCTGAAGCATGCATCACCCGCAATGCCCTCAACATTCCATCTATAAAGTTCTGCGGTTCCTCATCCAGTTTCGACCCAAAGAATTTTGGAGGGTCTAAATTAATAAAAATTTAAACTCTGGCACTGACAACTCTGTCACTATAACCCATACCCTGACGCTGGGCCTGAGCGGCTACTAACTGGGTCAAAACTGAATAACCTGTCGCATCTCCTGACCTGAGACATCAGGTGGAGGAACTGGGGGTGCTGGAGCTAGAGCTGGGGATCCTCTATGCTTCTCTGGAGCGGGCGGAGTATGAGACGACCGAGATGGAACCTCATTCTGGAACTCGCCCTCCCCTACATCTGCAAGCTGTACCCGTCCAGTTCTCCTACCTGCCACTTACATGCCCTTCTTGGCTGCTGAAGCTTTCCTCATATCAGGCATTACTGAAATCATAGCAGGCAGTCAGGAAAAAAAAGAAATCCTTATAACATGGCTCTATCGCACGATCTAAGATGAGAAAGAAAAGGTCAATCTTCTTAAATGTCCTGTAGCCTCCTGTTTATAAGTGCAGTGAACTGCACACCTATAAACAGGACTCTACTAGACAAGGCTCGTAGACAGCCATAAGACGAACTACTCTGATACCACTTTTGTCAAGATCCAACCGGAGGGCCATGACGGGCACCCGGAGCTAACCTACCGAGCACTGTAAAACGTATATCCCATAGTCATATCTGAGTGGGTCATAAACCTAACTCATAAAAATCATAATTTGTAAGGGACACAAGCCCAAAAGCTATAGATATGTATACATCATCAAACTGATCTCAAGTACACAAACCGACAAGGCCATCAAAATATGATGATACAATAAGGTATGCACCGAGATGATCATAGAATCTCTAACCATATATATCTGTCTACGAGCCTCTACCTAGAGTGCATAACATCATAAGGACGGGATAGGACCCCGCTATGCCCATATATATACACAAAAGAATCGTACCAACTGAATTGTAGCTCCGAAACAAGTGGAGCGATCCTATACAATCGCTGAGGAAGCAGCCTAAGGGTTTGATCCGTTTCCCTGTCTACCTGCGGGCATGAACGCAACATCCACAAATAAAAAGACGTCGATACAAATAATGTACTGAGTATGTAAGGCATGAATAACAACATAATGAAGATATGAATGTAACAAGAGATAAGAGAGATAAATGGCACATCTGAATGCCTCTTAAGGTGGATATCATGCATGCTTTACTTTTAAAAAAAACATTTCATACATATACATATATCATAATACCGTACCCGACCATATAGGCTCGATGTCATCCGTACCCGGCCATAATAAGGCTCTGTGTTATCCGTACCGAACAGCAGTGGTGTGCACAAAAGGTGTCGTACCCGGCCGACTATAACGCGACTCGGTGTGAGAAAATAGCTACATATATATAAAAAGCATGCATGAGAGCCCAAAAGAAAAGCTATAACTCTATCGGAGTAACATAAGGTCGGTAAACCTCCGATTATCATTATGGAACTATCATCATGAATATATCTCACCTTGAAAGAACAATAACCATAAGATGAGATCAACATCAATAAATAAGATCAATAACTGTAAGACAAAATCAATAATCATGAGAAAAAGATCAATAATATCATAAGGCCATAAAGAACCATAAGCTTGTAGTGTTTCTAGGAAAGGATTCAATATGGGTATCTTTCATATAAGTTTGTATCAATAGGATCATGCCAAAAGAAAGAAAGGGACAGCCTTAACATACCTCGTCACTTACTTAATCACTCAACGTCTATCCTCTCGAGCTTGCAAATCTACATTCAAGATGATTCACCCTAAGTTTAAGTCGTTGAAAGGCTTATAAGATCAAACTAAACTATTAGGTGAGCTAACGAATTTTAGGCAACATTTCCCCTATATCATCTACTTCCTCTAAATTTCAAAACAACTCTCCAACATCAATAACAAAATAAACAATGCCATAGCCAAAAGATTACATTCAAATTACACTCAAATCAATCCAAAACTTCCTTTTCAAATTCAATCCATAACCAATACTTCAACTTAATACCTTATAACTTCTCTACTATGATTCTCTTCACTTCTAAGGCTTATTAACCTCCAAATCAACCCAAGATAAGTAACACGATAAAGAACATATCTTTTGCCTGAAGATCTTTAACCACACACAACTTGCTCCAAGATTTAATTCACCACCAATCCAACTAGAAGCAAGAACACACCTCTTCCATGAACTAACTTAGGGTTTCAAGGTTTGATCTTCTCTTGTAATAGCTTGGGATGATTGGGAATGGATATGGGTGTTTGGGAGAGCTTAGAGGGTCTAGAAAAATCTTTTTTTGGTGATAAATGAACCCAAGGTCATGGCCCTTTTTTTTTATAACAAAAGAGAAAATTTCCACCGCCTCAACTTGACGGTCAACTCGAGGGACCGTTGATCTGCTCTACGACCGTCGAGTGGTGGCATCAAATTGCCCATCAAAGATGACTCTCTGATGGTGGTTCCACAGTGGGGATTGACGGGCCGTCGACCATTCTACGGTCCATCGAGATGGGGCGTTGAATTGCCTTCCTATCACACTCGTTTCCTTTGATTCGTTCAACCTTCAATCTTTCCAATACTTGTTAGACATAACTTAAACTCTCATATACCTGGAATGAACATATAGAATCTCTTATGACCTTGACAAAAACCTCACTTTCTAAATCCACGCCGGCTAACTCACGACTAAACTCAACGTATAAAGTACGGGGTGTAACCGTAATCTCTTGGATATGGTATTGTTGATGTTGTTATTGACGTTTCTGAGTTGGGAGGAAGTACATGATATAAGGAAAATGCTGTCCAATTTTCGTTAGCTCACCTAATAGTTTAGTTTGACCTTATAAGCTGTTACACCTAAAACATTTTCGCGTCGTTTGCGTTGTAATCAAACTAATGTAAGCTTGGAGAGGTCATGGAATAATTATTAGGTTAAGGAAGACTTTTAATAAGTCCTAATCAAGGGTCTAAAGGTTCCGGGATCAAGCGAAATGAAGGAATTAAGTTTGTCAAAATTTTGGGAAAACTTGACAGAATTCCGAATGGAATTTGTGGTCCAACTTGAGGGATGTGTATCTCCTAGAATATGCGGAGTTATGGAATTCATAAACTATCTAAATTAAAGTGGATTGAGTCTAGTTTCCAATGCAACAAACGGTTCGTCGATATGATATCGAAGTAGAAAGTTATGGGCGTTTTAAGATAGGCTGCCAGAGGCTTCTCCTCGAACGCGAGTCAAGGCCTTGCGAATGTGAAGGGCAATTATTGACGCGGTGGAAACCGACCTTGTGACCTATATAAGTCTCCACCCCTCACTTTTCCACATCCTTCTACACATTTTAAGACCCTAAAGACTCTAGAATCATCTCCAAACATTTGTCATCAATTTCACCAACAATTACAAAGGGATTTGCGTCGACTAGCACGGGAAGGCTCGAAATTGCGTTGTAGTCTTAATGTTCATGCGCGGAAAGAACCGAGGGTAATTGAATATTTAAATCCATGCTTGCAAGGGTTCACTAAAGTCTATTAAGGTAAGCTCCTCGCTCAATAACTATGGAATTGAGTTAATCCGAAGTTATATTCACTAGATTATCGTGTAGTACGCCGAATTGGATGAAAGGTGAAACAAGTCTTATATGAAATACCATATTGAAGTAATAAGAATGTTGATTATATTTGATTGTTGTATATGTTGAGTTGGGGTGTTGCTATGACTTGGAAAACATAGTATAAAGGTCGTAGTTTGATATGTTGATGTTGTTGGCTTATGGACATATTTTCGAAGGAAGTTTCGGATGGATTTGTATATGTTTGTCGTGTAGTATCTTGATTATGTTATTGTTGATGTTGTTAATGATGTTTGGGAGTTGTTTCAGAATTTGGAGGAAGTAGATGATATAGGAGAAATGCTGCCCGAATTCTCGTAACCCGAATCATCCTTCGATATACAACTTATCTAAGTTGATGTACGAACATGATGGAATATGATTAAGGATATATTTTTCAATATAGGTTCGGGTGAAGGGAAAGCATTGGAATAAAGGATTCTTTTATGTAACGGCTTGTCAACTAAGGTATGTAAGGTGTTCATTTTCCTCTTTCTTTGGCACGAATCCAACTAGAACATTGTCACGACCAAATCGGAGGGCCGCGACGGGCACCCGGTGCTATCCCACCCGGGCACCACTTATCATACTTTTACATTTACATCTAGGTGAGCCACATACTAAATCATACTATTTCCATTGGGCAACCATTCGTATATACATATCACCATTAATAGCAATGCCCGTAGCAATGTACATAAGCCGACGAGGCTAACAAAATGACATCCAAATTATGGGCCGACAAGGCCAAACATATCTAACCATATACACATTTCTACGAGCCTCTAAGGAGGGACAGGACCCCGCTATGCCCATAATTATGTACACAAAAGAATCAATACCAAAAGATATAGCTCCGAATGAAATGGAGCTCCGCTATGCAGTCCCTGAGAAATATAGCTATGGATCAAGCCTGTCTCCCTGGCCACCTGCAGGCATGACGCAGTGTCCACAAACAAAAGGATGTCAGTACGAAAAATGTACCGAGTATGTAAATCATGATCAATATCATTATGAAAGCATAATAGACAACATAGAAATAGCATAGGATGAGAGATAGTAGTATCATCGTCATTAGCACTTACTTTGTTACACCTCGGAAATTTTCCGTTGGTACGCAAGTGAGCGAACTAGTGAGGAACGACATTTGATGACCCTAGTTGAGATTTTAAAGATGTTAGAGATGAGGGAAGAGGATTGCCAAGAGAAGGCGAAAGCATTCGATAAGTATCGAGAAGGAATTACGAGCAACGAGTTAGCAAGGACTTAATGATGCCTTGGAGAAAAGTTATAATGTCCCTTAGATCGATAATGAAGTGTTGAACAAGTGTTAAGAAGGTTCCATAAGGATCGGAGATCAAACAAAGTGACGAGAATAAGTTCAGTAGACTGATGGGTTATACGCCTCATTATACGGACCGTATAATGGACCGTAAAACCATCACAGTGGAGGTTGGTTGCTGGTGGAATTTTACGGTCAGTTATACGGACCGTATAAATTTATACGGACCGTATAATGAACCGTCAAATGGTCACAATGAAGGGGTGCAGGCAGACCCATTTCACGGTCTATTATACGGACCGTATAACCATTATACGGACCGTATAATGGAACCCGACAGATCAGTGGAATGTTATTAAATAAAGGACCAAGTTCATGAAATCATTTCAACATTTCCTTCCTCTCTCTAAAACATCTCTCTACATTTATTATACAAGTTTTCAAGGATTATAAGCCATCAACAACATTAAATAAGTGAATCAAGAGTAAGAACCCATCAAGGATCATCTAAAGTAAAGAAATCCAAATGGAGAAAAGCTAGGGTTTTATTCAAAGTGACATATTATCAACTAAGGCTCGTCCCTACAACATCTAAGGTAATATTCATGCTATTTATATGTTGTTTAAGGTATTGGAGAGTTAAAATACATGGATTGTAGAAAATATGGTAAAATGGGTCATGAATGATGAATAGTGACATTTTGAGGAATAGTTTGAGTTGAATCATGAATGTTGTTGTGTCGTGATATGAATGTGTTATAAATGGTATTAAGATCATGAACTAGACACTTTAGGCGAATGGACGAAGTTGGGTGTTATGACCTTGAATATGGGTAAATTAGAAGCAAATTGAGAAACCTAGACAATGTGGATAATGTGGATGACTAATGGTCATTGTTATGATATTAATGAAGGTAGAAACGCTAACATTGGAAGGGAACGTGCAAGTGTAAAATAGTCCGACGAGAAGGTATGTAAGGCTAACCCTTCTTTCATAAGGCATGATTCTTGGCCAAATTCCTAATTCCTCTATATGAGTATGTTGGTTTCAATTGGTTGATATTCCGAGCTCATAAGCTCACGACCCTTGATATGTACTAAGATTGTACCACGCACCTCATACGACGAGTAGGCCTATGATATAAAAGTAACGATAATGATGATGATAGTAATGATAATGATGCTAAAGGTGCCTACGGGCTATTATACTTATATGTGTGCCTATGAAGGGCTATAATGAAACCCCGAGCTTATAACGCCGGGTAGAATATATGTATATGATTATGTATAAAGTATGTATACGATTACGAAACGCGCGCACACCTCTGCAGATGGTACGGATAACCCTGAAGCCTTGGTAGGGCCAGGTATGAGTAACCTTGAGCCTTGGCTGGCCAAGTATGTATGAAACACCGATCCTCTGAGGTCGGGTATGCTATGTAAATGTTATGTACATGGAATGACTAAGTATATAACATGAATATGAATGTGATAAGACTATGTGTACGAATACGAGAACAATTATGGTTTGAGTACTATTATGGAATACGGATGATGATGTATGTATACGAGTACGTATGAGAAATGGAAACTCCCTATGAAAAGCAAGTAAGTGCCATGATGATGATATTGTAGTCTCCCCTCCTATGTTACTGCCTAAGTTGTCTATTATGCTTCTATATTGATGTTGATCATGCTTTACATACTCAGTACATTCTTCGTACTGACGTCCTTTTGTTTGTGGACGCTGCATCATGCCCGCAGGTGCACAGGGAGACAGACTGGACTCATAGTTGCTTATTCAGAGATTGCCTAGCAGAGCTCCATCTCATTCGGAGCCATAGCTTTTCGGTACTTACTCTTTTGTGTACATAGTTATGGGCATAGCGGGGTCCTGTCCCGCTCATGTGATATGATATACTCTTAGAGGCTCGTAGTCATGTGTATGTGGTTAGTTATGTCTGGCCTTGTCGGCTTATATTTTGTATATCATTTTGTTGGCCTCGTCGGCCCATGTACATTGTTGTGGCATAGCTGCCTATGATGATTAAAGATGTTGTCGTCCAATGGGACTAGTATGATTGATGCTTAGAGATGTATGATTAATGATGTGGCTCACCTAGATGCAAGCATAAGTATAAGTTAAAGGGTGCCCGGGTGGACTAACACCGGGTGCTCGTCGCGGCCCCCTAGGCGGGTCGTGACATACTTGCTTCCCATAAGGACTTTCCATTTCTAATGCGAGATTGTGTACATACATTAGTATTCGTATCCCTACCCATATCCGTACTCACTTACATTTCGTATCCATAGTCGTATTCATATACATATTCTTATTGGTATCATATTCGTATTCATACTCATATCTATATCATATACGTTACATTTACATAGCATACCCGAGCATGAAGGTTCGGTGTTTTGCGTACCCGACCATGGCTAGGCTCGGTTATCTTACATACTTGGCCAACCAAGGCTCAGGGTTACACATACCTGGCCCTACCAAGGCTTCAGGGTTATTCGTACCCAACTGCAATGGTGCGCGCGCATCATCATATATATATTTATATATATATATATATATATATATATATATATATATATATATATATATATATATATATATATATATATATATACATATACTTATATTCTACCCGGCCATGTAAGCTCGGGGTTCCATAATAGCATAGGCACATATACGTAAAAGCTCATAGGCATCTTTAGCATCATTACTATTATCATCGTCATCATTATCGTCATTACCATAATCGTCGTCATTATTATCGTCATTACCATTATCGTCGTCATCATTACATCTATCCTTATAGGATTGTTCGTCATAGGAGGAATTTAGTACAATCGTAATATATCAAGAATCATGAGCTTAGTGGCTTTTGAAGATGGCATCATTTGGAGGACATCATAGGCTTATAGAAGATTAGATATTTGGCCAAAGAACCATGCCTTATGAAAGAAGGGTTAGCCTTACATACCTTTTCCGTTCAACTATTCTATCACTTGCACGTTCTCCTTCAATGCTCACGTTTCTACCTTCATTAGAGTTATACTATCATTAGCAATCGATAGCTAGCATACACGACTAAAACTAGAGAAAATTGGACAGCATCTCCTTTATTTATACGACTTCCTCCATATCATATATCAACTCCCAAACGTCAATAATACATTCACAATATCATAATAATAGTCTTTGTTCTCCTACATTATCCATATTCTTCAATTCACTTCAAGTCACCCATATCCATGGTCATAGCACACTATTACATTCGCTCATATACAATGTATATCCCATATTCGTAATGTCATTTATAACATGATTATAATCTTAGCGTATCAAGAATCATTACTCAACCCAAACCATTACTAAAAAATAACACTATTCCCACATTCATGACCCATTGTCTATCTCCTTCTACAATCCAAGTTTTTCAACTTCTCAATACCTTACCTTAGATGTTGTAGAAATAAGCTTTGGGTGGAAACACCTCACTTGAGCAAAACCCTAGTTTCACCTTCACTTGGATTACTTGCCTTGGATGAACTTTAATGGGTTTCTTACGCTTGATTCACTTAGTTTGATGTATTTGATCACTAATATCTCTTGAATTCTTGTGGGTAAAGTGTAGAGAGATGTTTTAGAGAGAAGGGGTGTGAAAGGGAAATGAAATGAAATAAGACTTGGTCCCTTATTAATACACAAATCTGATCCGTCGGGAAATTATACGGACACTTATACGGTCCGTATAAGTGACCGTGAAATCGACCCTTTAATTCTCGATTCTGTAACCATTTGACGACACTTTATACGGGCCGTATAATTTTATACGGTCCGTATAAGTGACCGTAAAATCACCTCTCCAATATCTCGCCTCTGTGACCATTATACGGCACATTATACGGGTCGTATAACTTTATACGGTCCGTATAAGTGACCGTATAATCTCACCAGTGAGGGACTTAACTGTGACAATTCTGCGGTTCATTATACGGACCGTATAATCGACCGTATAACTCATCTTTTCACTGATCTTGTTCTTATCACTTGGTTTGATCTCCAATCCTTATGGAACCTTCTTGATACTTGTTTATCACCTCATTAACAATCTAAGGGATGTTATAACTCTTCTCCAAAGCATCATTAAATCATCGTTAACTTGTCGCTCGTAATTCCTTTTCGATACCTATCGTATGCCTTGCCTTCTCTTGGCAAACTTTCTTCTCTCATCTCGCATGCCCTTGAAATCTTAATTAGGGTCATCAAATATCATTCCTCACTCATTGAAATACCGTATATTCCGTGCTTTTCGTTAGTCTATTCACTGTGTATCAACGAAAAATTTTCCGAGGCGTAACAAACATGAACACGAGCGTTCCATAACAATTCACTCCAATCATGTATCACTTCTTATAGATGTTCTTTATTGGATTGCTTACTTGTTTCCCAATTAGTTTGATGTACTTCTTCAATGATTCTTGAAATATTATCATGTTTATCATCATTAAGTTATTTTTTTGGATTCGATACGAATTCCGTAATTCATTCGGAGGTTACCGACCTTACGTCACTCCAAAAGGCCCTATGTTATTTCATTGGCTCCTCATGCATTGTATATATATATATATATATATATATATATATATATATATATATATATATGTATGAACTATTTTACTACACTGAGCCACGCTATAGTCGGCCGGGTACGACACCTATTGTGCAACTATTGATCAGTTGGGTATTTCACACCGAGTCTCGTAAAAGCCGGGTACGTTTCACAACGAGTCCCGTAAGGGCCGGGTACGTTTCACACCAAATCTCGAAAGGGCCATGTCACGCGCCGAATATGGAAAGGCATGGCTGGCACCTGATGCTACACTCAGCCCGAGCGAACCACTCTAATCTGTAACTCTGGAAGGGTAACCCTCAACTTAGGCCAATAGAGCCTACCTGCACACAGACAATTCCAACAAGTCGGCAAGGCCATAATCTGGATATACGTAAGCACTGACTATCTCGTCTGAACTGGGAAAACACAGCCCAAACATATTTATATATAACTGAGCAAGCCAACGAGGCTGCTATGGATGTACACAACCAATTGTGTCAAAGTAAACATATACAAGGCCGGCAAGGCTACAACACTGACTTACTATACACAGGACTTGTCTACAAGCCTCTAAAGAGTAAACAATTGTACTATGGATGAAACAGAGTCCCGGCCTACCCATCAAGTCTATATATACAATAGAAAGACTCCAAATAAACCTGGCAACTCCGGATAAAGGGAGCTTACCAATCAACTGATATCTGGTCTCGCCTACTGGGGAAGTCTGTCAGTCTGTATATCCGTACCTGCAGGCATGAATGCAGCGCCCCCGCCAAAAGGGACGTCAGTACGAAACAATGTACCGAGTATGTTGGGCAATGGAATAACTGAAACAGAACCGAAACATAGTAATCTAGAGGACAAAGGATGCCCAGAATATCTCTCTAATCTGTCTAATATAAATGCAATACAATAACATCATATGTCTCACTGACCAAGTGGCCAGGAAACTCTAAAATCTCATTGACCTGTTGGCCAGGCAAATCTGTCTCACTGACCCGTCGGCCAGGCAAAATAAAACTGTCTCACTGACCAAGTGGCCAGGCTAAATAAAATGTCTCACTGACCCGTAGGCCAGGCATATCTGTATCACTGACCAAGTGGCCAGGCTAAGAAAAAATATATGTATATAGAAAAAATATATGTATATCATGCATGTATTGAAAAATACCAATACTGTAACATGTCTCTTCTGTCTCTCTATGAACTCAAGGACGTAGGGAGGGGATATGGCCTCTTAGAAAGAATAACATGACACTTGGAAACTACACAACAATATGATAAGCTCTACTTTGGTAAATCTCTAGTCACAAGGTTCATCATGCTCTTACCATATATGGAATCATACCAAGGAAAGAAGGAACAACCTTAAATACCTCAAGTTGCCCAAGCAATCCAACAATTGGGCTAATCACAATTAGCACGCCATCCTATAACAAGGAATACATATGCAAACTTAGATGGTGCTAGTATATCACGTATATCAACGACAACTTGATTCTAGAGTAAAACGGGCAGCATTTCCCCTTACTCTACAATCACCTCAACATATACAACAACCCACAATAATAACAACAAACTTACAAAAGTCCTTAAATACTCCTTGCCTTGCTCATACAAGAGTATACACCAAACAACCCAAAGTATACATAGA
The DNA here is from genome assembly GCF_019175385.1 of Lycium barbarum. NCBI lineage: Eukaryota > Viridiplantae > Streptophyta > Magnoliopsida > Solanales > Solanaceae > Lycium > Lycium barbarum. Next base: position 43,301,769 of record NC_083347.1, read on the forward strand.
CAATAACAATATACACTTCCTTTCTTCCAAATTAAGGAGCATAATCTTATCAACATCAACAACATTTGATATTATCCATATACATGGAAATTATCTTAACAACACAGCCACAACATGCTCAGAATAGTCCCTGAACTCAACAACTACAACATAACCCTTTATGAGCTTTTCTCCATAACTATTTTCAATTTTAAGACTTGCTAAACCTTCAAATCAACTCAACGTAAGAGGCAAGATGAAGAACATACCTTATACTTGAAGAACTTCAACTCATACAACTTATTCCAAGACCAAGTTCATCACTACTCCATGTTGAAGCAAGAACAAACACTTTTCTTGAACTAGTTGAGGGTTTTGGAGTCTGATCTTCCGTTGAAATGATTTAGGGTGTTCATGGATCTTAGAGGGAACTTAGAGAGACATTAGGGATTTATTTTGGTGAAAAAATGTGGTCCAAGTCATAGGGAAATCAATATATAGATCAAGTCCAGCGACTTAAATTTCTTGAAATTTCGGGCAAAGTATGGCCAAAAAGTACTAGCCGTACTTCAAAGTAGGGGTTACTGTTCATCCCATACTTTCAAAGTACGTGCTACTGTTCATCGCGTACTTGGAGGTAAAACTTTTCAACTTTCTGACAATTGTGGGTAAAGTACGTCCAAAATGTCTAGGATGTATATTTTTGTACGGGCCGTAACTTATCCCGTACTTCTCAGAATTGCGATTTGTCAGTTGCATTGGAAAGAAGACTTGCTCAACTTCAATTTACATAGGTTATGCATTCCATAACTCCTCATATTCAAGGAGAAATACCTCTCTTAAGTTGGACCAAAAATTCTATCCAAAATTCCGCCAAGTTTTCCCAGATTTTCAACAAACTTAATTTCTTCGATTCACTTAATCCCGAAACCTGTAGACCTTTGTTAGCACTTGTTAGAATTCCTCCTTAACCTTATAAGGGTTCCATGACCTCTCCGGGCTTACGTTAGTTTACTTACGACGTAGATGAGACAAAAATTTTTGAGGTGTAACAGGCCGGGTACATTACACACCGAGTCCTGAAAAGGTCGGATACGTTATGATGATGATACTCTTCATATATATATATATACTTGCATATGATTTTCAAACTCATGCATTGCATATTGCACATTCTCAGATGGCTCAGGTTACTTCTAATCTTTTATATCTATGTCTCACTTATGTTATGGGTTCCTGCCTTACATACTTAGTATTTTTATCCATACTGACGTCCGATCCCACGGGACGCTGCATTTCGTGCTGCAGGTCCTGACAGATAGAGTAGAGGACCTCTTCAGTAGGACTATCAGCTTCAGCGGGTGTCAGCAAGTGCCACTACATCGGACTTGCTATCTTTCGGTATATTTATGTTATCATGATATATGTTCATATGCACACTCTTAAAGGCTCATAGACACAGTGGGGTATGTAGATAATATGTGTGGCCTTGTCGGTCATGTTTTGATTTTGGTATTCTCCTGATAGCCTTGCCGGCTTTATGACACTTATTATGTTGTAGCAGCCTTGTCGGATCGCTTGTGTGTGTGTGTGTGTGTGTGTGTGTATGTTGAATTATTGCATATTTCTGTATTTGGGCCTCTTCTGCGTGCAGGTGACCTTCGAGTCATGTTTGAGTAATATTATATGATAATCATGGTAACTATTCCGCCAGGTGGTATTCGGCCTATAGGTCGGTGCCCGTCATGCTCCTCGTCGGGGTGTGACAAGCTGTTTCAACGACTTAACCTTAGTGTGATCATATTTAATGTAGATTTATGAGCTTGGGATGGTAGATGTTGAGTGGTTAAGTTGACGACGAGGTATATTAAAGCTGTCCCTTTCTTTCTTATGGCATGATCATATTGATACGAACTTATACAAACGATATCCATAATGAATCTACTCATAGAAATATTAGAAGCTTTTGTTCTTAATGTTTTTATGACGTTATTGATCTTGTCTCATAAGTATTGATCTTGTTTCATGATTATTGATCTTGTCTTATGGTTGTTGATCTCATCTTATGGTCATTGATTCCTCAAAGTGATATATGTCGATGATGATTGTTCCATAATGATCATCGGAGGTATAACGACCTTACGTCACTCTGATAGAGTCGTAACGCTTCTTTGTGCTCTCATGCATGCTTTATGTATATATGTATCTTTTTTATGACACCGAACTGCGCTATAGTCGGCAGGGTACTGCACCTATTGTGTACACCACTACAGTTGGGTACGGTATGATGATGATGGCCCCAAGAGTGGCTAATAATGATGATGGCCCCAAGAGTTGCTAATGATGATGATGTAGCCCCGTAGTGTGGCTTATATAAATATGTATGAAAATGTTTTTTAAAAAAAGGAAAGCGTGCATGTCATCCGCCTTCAGAGGCATTCAGATGTACAGGTTGTTCTTTTTTATCTCATGTTACCTTCATATCTTTATCATGTTATTCTTCATGCCTTACATACTCGGTACATTATTCGTACTGATGTCTTTTTGTTTGTGGATGTTGCGTTCATGCCCGCAGATAGACAGGGAGACGGTTCAGAACCTTAGGCTGCCTTCTCAGCGCTTGTGTTGGAGCACTCTACTCATACCAGAGTTGCAGTCTAGCTTGGTATGATTCTTTTTTGTACATTTGGGCATGGCGGGGTCTTGTCCTGTCCTTATTATGTTTTGCACTCTAGTAGAGGCTCGTAGACAGATATGCACAGTTAGATGTTCTAAGGCCTTCTCGGTCTGTATCCTGATGTATCATCATTTTGATAGCCTTGTCGGCTTGTATATTTGGTTCAGTACGGTTATGCATGTGTATATATATATATATATATATATATATATATATATATATATATATATATATATATATATATATATATATATATATATATATATATATATATATATCTTTGGGCTTGTGTCCCTCTCAGCTTATGCTACCTATTAGTTAGCATCATAGTCCATACTTAGGTACGATGATGTAATGCATATATGCCTTATGGTGCTCGGTATGTTAGATCCGGGTGCCCGTCATTGCCCTCTAGTTGGGTCGTGACAAAAGTGGTATCAGAGCAGTTAGTCCTAGGGCTGTCTAGTAGAGTCTTGTTTGTGGGTGTGTAGTGCACCACACTTATAAACAAGAGGCTGCAGGGCATTTAGGATTGTTGACCTTACTTCTTATCCTAGATCGTGTGATAGAGCCATGTTATGAGGATTCCCTTTTCCTGACCATGTGTTATGATTTCAGTAATGCCCATCATAAGGAAAGCTTCAGCGGCCCAGAAGGGCAAGTCAGTGGAAGGTAGGAGAACTGGCCGGGTACCACCTGTAGATTTTGACGAAGGCGAGTCCCAAAATGAGGTTGCGTCTCAGACCTCTTATACTCTGCTTGCTCCAGATTAGCATAGAGGAGCTCCAACTCCATCTCCAGCTCTAGCACTCCCAGTTCCTCCACCTGATGCACTTGGACAGGAGATACGGGATTCTTTTTTAGTTGTTGTATCAGTTAGTGGCCGTTCAGGCCGGATGTCAGGGCGCGGCTGGTGATGTTGCTGATAGGGCTGTCAGTGCGAGGGTCAGGGATTTCCTTAATTTGGACCCTCCATAGTTCTTTGGATCTGATTAGAATGAGGACCCACAGGATTTTATTGATAGGATGTAAAGGACCCTGAGGGTGATGCACGCTAGCGAGACTGAGTCAGTGGAGTTGGCTTCCTATAGACTACGGGATGTTGTTGTTCACTGGTATGAGACTTGGGAGCTATCTAGAGGGTAGAATGCTCCTCCAGTAGTATGGCGAGAGTTTACAGAGGCCTTTATCAGCCACTATTTGCCGCCAGATATTCGACGGGCCCTAGCTGATAGGTTCCTGAACCTTAGACAGGGGACCATGAGTGTTCGGGAGTATAGCCTTTACTTTAATCCATTGGATAGAAATGCTCAAGCTGTTGTAGCTAAGATGAAGGATTGGGTTTACCAGTTTGTGATTGGATTGGGACCACACTTGATTGATGAATGCATAACGGCCTCACTTCGGACCCATATGGATATTTCTCGCATCCAGGCGCATGCTCAGAACCTTGAGGAGCATAAGCAACAACGGAGGGCCGAGCATGAGCATGATAGAGGTCAAAGTAAGAGAGCTAGATCTTCAGGTTCTGTTAGTGAGTTCATAGGTGGTCTGAGGCAGTTTGCAGGTCAAAGATTTGATCGATCTACTTATTCAGAACCAGGTTAGGGTTCCAGAGCCTCAGGTTCTCGGTATAGAGATGAGACAGGCCAGATGAGGCCACCTTTACCATGATGCACTCAGTGTGGTAAGTTACATGCTGGACAGTGCCGCTTGGGTTCAAATGTTTGTTATGCTTGCTGTCAGCCAGGCTATATTATGTGTGAGTCTCCATCAAAAGGTGGTAGAGGTATAGTTCAGCCCACCGGATCAACAGTTGGTTCGTCATCATTGGTACGCCCTCCGGGGCAAGGCTCTTAGGCATCAGCAAGCCTTGGTAGAGGCAGAGGGGTAGCACCTAGTTCAAGCGGTCCTCAAAACCGTATTTACGAACTGGCTGGTCGACAGAATCTCGAGTCTTCCCCTGATGTTGTTACATGTATACTATCAGTATCTTCCCATGATATATATGCGTTGATAGATCCAAGTTCAACATTATCGTATGTTACTCCTTTTATTGCTGGTCAATTTGGGCTGTTACACCCCAAAAAGTTCCCGTTAACGTACAGTGAATAGACTAACGAAGGGCACGATGTATACGATGTTTTGATAAGTAAGAAATAACATTTGATGATTCTAAATGAGATTTCAAAAACATTTGAGGTAGGAGACGAAAGTTGTTAAGGAAAGCAAGGTATATGTTGTGTGTCGGGAAAGATTTACGAGTATCGAATTAATGATGGCTTAATGATGTTTTGGAGAAGATTTATAATGTCCCTTAGATTGTTAACGAGGTGTTAAACAAGTGTCAAGAAGGTTCCATAAGGATTGGAGATCAAACGCACGACGGAGATCATTTCAGGGAAATGGGGTTATACGACCGACTTATACGGTCCGTATAACACCCAACAGAGATGATGTTTGCATGGTGGTGAACCACGACCACTTATACGGGCCGTGTAATGTTATACGGACCGTATAAGTGTTTGTGGAAGTCCCGATGGGCTGAGTTAAGTTCAATTATATAAATGTGATCCCTCTTCACTAATTTCATTTCCCACACTTCTTCATCTCTCTCAAGGCTTCAAGAGGGTTCTACACACTTATTCCATAAGAACTCAAGAGAGATTCAAGATCAACTTCATCAAACTAAGAGAGTTAAGTGTAAGAAGCTCACTAGAGTTCATCCAAGACAAGGAATCTAAGTAGAAGTGAAGCTAGGGTTTTGGTGCAAGAGGAGTATCTCCGCTCAAGGCTTATTCTTACACTATCTAAGGTACGTTTTATGATCATTCCATATTGTTTAAAGTAATGAGAGGTTGAAAGACTTGGATTGTAGAAGGATATAGAAAATGGGTCATGAATGTGAGGATAGTGACATTTTGAGTGGTAGTTTGGAATAAGTCATGAATATTGATATATTGTGATTATAATTATGTTATAAATGACATTTAGGACATGGGATAAGAATTATATGTGAGAAAACGTAATAGTGTACTATTACCATGATTATGGAGGAATTGAAGTGAAATTGTGAAATGTGGATAACGTAGATGAATGATGATTGTTGCTTATGATATTGTGAATGTTGTTATGGATGTTTGAGAGTTGATAGGTAATATGAGGAAAGTTGTATAAACAAAGGAAATGCTGCCCAATTCTCTAGCCTTAGTAAGCATGTTCTTATAATCGATTAGCTAATGTTAATACGAACTTTCTTGAAGGTAGAAACGCGAGCATCGAAGGAGAACGATCAAATGATAGAATAGCTAAACGAAAGAGGTATGTAAGGCTAATCCTCTCCTTCTATGGCATGACTCCTATGACATGAATCTTCCTATTTTTCCGTGATCTTCTTGAATAACGGAAATTATGAGTCCATGACTATAAAGAGCTACATACGCATATGAAAAAGAAAAGAGATACGATACGAGCATGATAATGATGATGATGACGAATTTAAGTATAAAGAATCCTAGAGTAACATACGATGTCCATGAGGTTAATGATCCTAAATATGGTTCCATTGTTGCTTTTCTTGTGTACACTCACCTTAAAATGTTAGTCCCTTCAAGGTGAGACATAATGATTATGATCACTCCATAATGTAATTGGGGGTTCACGACCTTATGCCACCCCGACATAGCCATAGCTGCCTTCGAGTTCTAATGTATGTTTGATGATAAATGTATAATGACACTAAGCTTATGATATGCCTATACAATGTATGAAAATGTTAAGTTTACGATGGGTATATGACGATGCGATTCCATCGTGCCTAAATGGCCGGGCATGTCACCGAGAAGGCGGGCTGCATACGATTCCACCATGCCTAAATGGCCGGGCATGTCACCACTAAGACGGGCTGCTATGTCTACACTGAGCCTAGATGGCCGGGCAGGACATCACTAGTGGCGGCATATGATGATTACCCGGACGCGAGTTAACGATGATGATATATATGATACGATGATGTATGCGCTATGATGATACATGTACTATGATTATATATGTATGAAATGTATCCACCCTTAAAAGTTACGCAGGTTATATCTTCATCTTATGTCTTATGATTTCTCTATTATGTTTATTTCATTCATACCTTACATACTCAGTACAATGTTCGTACTGACGTCCGTTTTCTTTGGGCGCTGTGTTCATGCCCACAGGTAGGCAGGGAGGTGATCCAGACTCGTAGGAGCTATTAGCTAACTTGAGAGCACTCCATTGTTCCGGAGGTGCCATTGACTTATTCTTTTGTGCATATACATGTATTTTGGGCACGATGGGGTCCTGTCCCGTCCCTATGTCTAGCCCTCTAGTAGAGGCTCGTAGATACGCATGTGTGGGTAGTATGGTCTCATGATATCCTTATTGTATGTACATTATTTTGATAGCCGAAGGTCTTATGTATATAAAGGTAATTATGTTTCGAAGTGAAAAAAAATGGTTTTTCTTATGACTTTCGTATAAGATTAATGAATGAACGCATGACGAGTATGATGGGTAATGGTATGAGTGGTACTCGGTGGTTAGCCCCGGATACCCGTCATGGCCCTTAGTCAGGTCGTGACAAAAGTGGTATCAGAGCAGTTCAGTCCTAGGAAGTGTCTACGAGTCGTGTCTAGTAGAGTCTTGTTTATGGTGTGTTGCGCGCCACACCAATAAACAGGAGGCTACAGGGAATTTAGGAAAAATGGCCATTCTTCTTCTTATGAGATCGTGCGATAGAGCCGTGTATAAGATTTTCTCCTCCCTAATAGTGTGCTATGATTTCAGAAATGCCACCAAAGGGAAAAGCTACAGCCGCCCAGAAAGGCAGGATTACGATGAAAAGGCGGGTAGAAAGAGAGCTACCAATGAATGTAGAAAAAGGTGAGTCACATAATGAGGCTTCAGCTCCAGCTCCTATGCCTCCAGTTCCTCCACCGGCTATTCATCTATAGACGCAGTTAGTTGCCGCCCAGGTGCAGCGGCAGGGTTTGGGTTCAAGTGACAGGGTCGTTAGTACTAGAGCCCGTGATTGCATGAGTTTGAATCCTCCGGAGTTTTTCGGGTCAAAGCCGAATGAAGACCCGAAAAGTTTTATTGAAGAAATGTTGAGAACATTGAAGATTATTCATGCCTCCTAAACTGAATCTGTGGAGTTGGCATCTTACAGACTCCGAGATGTGGCGGTATTATGGTACAATAATTGGATATCATCAAGAAAAGAGAACGCGAGTCCTCCCGTTTGACAAGAATTTGTAGATGCTTTCATTCGCTACTATTTGCCACCCGAGGTCCTCCGAGCTAGAGCGGATAGGTTCTTAAATCTAAAATAAAGAAATATGAGTGCCCGGGAGTATAACCTTCAGTTTAATTCATTGGCTAGATATGCCCCGACTATGGTGGCTGACATGGGGGATAGAGTGCACAGATTCATGAGTGGATTAGGGCCACATTTGTTCAAGGACTGCTTGACGACTTCGTTGCAAGATGGGATGGATATTGATAGAGGGAAAAGCAAGAGGGCCAGATCTATGGGGGCAGGTAGTGATTATAGAGGGGTATCAAGGCAGACATATTCTAGACACTCAGGCCAGTCGGTGACTAGTGCACCTCCATGATTTGCAGGTAGGAGATTTGATCGCTCCTTTCCTTCAGGACAAGGTCAAAGTTTAAGAGCTTCAGGTTCTCAGTTTGGGGGTGATCATAGTCAGAGGAGACCACCAGTGCCGCGATGTAGTCAGTGCGGTAAATTACATTCGGGGCCATGTCGCCAGGGCACAGATGCTTGCTATGTTTGTGGACAGATTGGGCACTTGATGCGTGATTGTCCCTCGAGGTATGGTAGAGATTGGGTTCAGCCCACAGGATCAGCAGCTGGTTCCTCTTCAGTGTGCCCGGTAGGGCAGACTCCCCATATTTCAGCAGGTCGAGGTAGAGGCAGAGGGGGAGCATCTACTTCAGGTGCCACTCAGCCCCGTATGTATGCTTTAGCCGGACGACAGGATCTCTAGTCTTCCCCGGATGTGGTTACAGGTATATTATCCGTATTTTCCCATGATGTATATGCATTGATAGATCCGGGTTCTACCCTATCTTATATTACTCCGTATGTTACTGGTCGTATTGGGGTGAAACCCGACCCAATTAAAGCTTTTGAGGTATCTACTCTGGTTGGTGATCCCGTGATAGCTGACAAGTGTACAAAAATTGTGTAATTGTGGTATGCGACTGTCACGACCCAACAAGGGGGCCGCGACGAGCACCCGGTGCTAGCCCACCCGGGCAGCCCTTAGCTTACAGTTATGCTTGCATCTAGGTGAGCCACATCATTAATCATACATTGGACGACAACATCTTTAATCATCATAGGCATCTGTGCCACAATAATGTACATGGGCCGACGAGGCCAACAAAATGACATACAAAATATAGGCCGACAAGGCCGGACATATCTAATCATATACACGTGACTACGAGCCTCTAAGGGTATAACATATCACATGAGCGGGACAGGACCCCGCTATGCCCATAATTATATACACAAAAGAATAAGTACCCAAAAGCTACGACTCCGAAAGAAATGGAGCTCTGCTATGCAATCTCTGAATAAGCAGCTATGGATCAAGTCTGTCTCCCTGTGCACCTGCGGGCATGACGCAGCGTCCACAAACAAAAGGACGTCAGTACGAAGAATGTACTGAGTATGTAAAGCATGATCAACATCGATATATAAGCATAATGAACAACATATGAAATAGCATAGGAGGGGAGACAATAATATCATCGTCATAGTACTTACCTGCCTTTCGTAGGACTTTCCATTTTTCATACGTATTTGTACACCTACGTCATCATCCGTATTCCATAATAGTACTCGTACCATACTTGTGCTCATATTCGTATACATGTCCTTATTCGTATTCTTATACATAGTCTTATCACATTCATATTCATATTATATACATAGTCATTTCATATACATAGCATTTACATAGCATACCCGACCTCATAGGATCAGTGTTTCATACATACTTGGCCAACCAAGGCTCAAGGTTAATCATACCTGGCCCTACCAAGGCTTCAGGGTTATTCGTACCATCTGCAGAGGTGTGCGCGCATTTCGTAATCGTATACATACTTTATACATATTCATATACATATATCCTACCCGGCGTTATAAGCTCGGGGGTGTCATTATAGCCCTTCATAGGCACATATAAGTATAATAGCCCGTAGGCACCTTTAGCATCATTATTATTATCATCGTCATCACTATCATCATCATTTTCGCTACATCTATATCTTATGCTTACTCGTCATATGGGGTGCGTAGTACAATCGTAGTACATATCGAGGATCGTGAGCTTATGAGCTCGGAATGTCAATCATTTGAATACAACATACTCATATAGAGGATTTAAGAGTTTGGCCAAGGAACCATGCCTTATGAAAGAAGGGTTAGCCTTACATACCTTTTCGTCGGACTATTCTACACTTGCACGTTTCCTTCCAATGCTAGCGTCTATACCTTCATTAATATCATAACAATGGCCATTAGTCATTCACATCATCCACATAATCTAGATTTCTCAATTTGCTTCTAATTCACCCATATTTATGGTCATAACATTCAACTTCGTCCATTCGTCTAAAGTGTCGAGTTCATGATCTCAATACCATCTGTAACACATTCATATCTCAACACAACAACATTCATGATTCAATTCAAACTATTCCTCAAAATGTCACTATTCATCATTCATGACCTAGTTGACCATATTTTCTACAATCCATGCATTTCAACTCTCCAATATCTTAAACATCATATAAATATCATGAATCTTACCTTAGAAGTTGTAGGAACAAGCTTTAGTTGATAATACCCCTCTTTGAGCAAAACCCTAGTTTTTCTCCATTTGGATTTCTTGACTTGGATGATCTTTGATGATTCCCTTACTCTTGATTCACTTATTTAATGTTGTTGATCCTCAAATATCCTTGAAAACTTGTGTAATAAATGTAGAGAGAAGTTTTAGAGAGAAGTGGTGTAGTGTTGTAATGAAATAAAACAAGTGTTGGTCCCTTTATTTAATGAATTGCAAAATCTGTGCTGAGGTGAACAGTGGTCGCCCATCATGGTTTACGACCCGTATTGCAGTTTACGGACCGTCTCTCGCGATCGTCTTTAACCATTTCCAGAACCAGAAGCTTTGGCTGCTTGCATGGTGATTTACGACCATGGTTTACGGGCCGTAAATCACTTTACGGTCCGTCCTCCAGGTCGTATTTTACCATTTCTCAACTGGCAGAAAGTTGAAGCCCTGCATGGCAGTTTACGACCTGCTAGTTTACGGACCGTATACCAGTTTACGGTCCGTCCTAGCACTTTACGACCACTGGGCAGTTGCAATTCTGCAACTTCCCATATTTCTTAGACTTCTCATTTTAATCACCCACGTCCATGCACATGCATTGCTCACCTTATATCTCATCTTAACTTAGCCAACTTTCTCATCTCACATCGGATACCTTCGAAATCTCGCCTAAGGTCATCAAACGTTGTTTCTTGCTCATGGACATCATGCACTCATACTTATCACTAGTTCGTTCACTTACGTACCAACAGAATTTTTTTTTCCGAGGTGTAACAGCGACCGTCAAACTAAAGCTGATTTAGTTAAGCTGGAAATGTTAGATTTCGATGTGATTATGGGTATGAATTTCTTAGCCTCATATTATGCTAATGTTGATTGCCGAATGAAAGTAGTTCGATTTCAATTTCCGGGAGAGCCCGCGCTTGAATGGAAGGGTAGCACAGCATCTTCCAGAGGTAGTTTTATTTCCTACCTTAAGGCAAGAAAGATGATAACTAAGGGATATATTTATCACTTAGTCTGAGTTCATGACACCGAAGCAAAGTCGCCAACTTTTCGATCCGTTCCGGTAGTGAATGAATTTCCGGATGTATTTCTAGATGAACTTCCAGGCCTTCCTCCGGAAAGAGAGATTGATTTCGCTATTGATGTGTTGCCGGATACCAAGTCTATTTCTATTCCTCCTTACCGAATGGCTCCGACAGAATTGAAAGAGCTAAAGGTACAATTGAAAGATTTGCTTGAGAAGGGGTTTATTAGACCCAGTTCATCACAGTGGGGAGCACCTGTCCTATTTGTAAGAAAGAAAGATGGCTCCCTACGAATGTGCATCGATTATAGGCAGTTGAATAAGGTGACGATAAAGAACAAATATCCTCTTCCGAGAATTGATGATTTATTTGATTAACTACAGGGTGCCAAGTGGTTTTCCAAAATAGACTTGAGGTCAGGTTATCACCAAGTGAGAGTTAAAGAAGAAGATATTCCCAAAACAGCTTTTAGAACGAGATATGGCCATTATGAATTCTGGGTGATGTCATTTGGGTTAACTAATGCTCTGGCAGTGTTCATGAATTTGATGAATAATGTATTCTGGCCTCTGTTGGATTTATTCGTAATAGTATTCATTGACGATATTCTGGTATACTCTCGCACAGAATCAGAACATGCCGACCATTTACGTATTATTCTTGGAATTCTTCGAACTCGAGAATTGTATGCAAAATTTTCAAAGTGCGAGTTTTGGCTGAATTCTGTGACATTTTTGGGTTATGTTATTTTAGATGATGGCATTCGAGTTGATACTCAGAAAATTGAAGCTGTGAAGACTTGGCCATGGCCTACGATGCCTACAGAAGTCCATAGTTTTCTGGGATTGTCAGGTTACTATAGAAGGTTCATAGAAAGATTTTCCTCTATTTCAGCCCCATTGACGAAGCTAACCCAGAAGTCAGCTACATTTCAGTGGAATGATGCTTGTGAGCGTAGCTTTCAGGAATTGAAGGATAGCTTAACTTCAGCTCCGGTCTTAACACTCCAGAAGGTCCAGATGGTTATGTGGTATATTGTGATGCTTCCAGTATTGGGTTAGGATGTGTGTTAATGCAGCAGGGTAAAGTCATTGTTTATGCTTCGAGACGGCTGCGGAAACATGAAAAGAACTACCCAACTCATGGTCTCGAATTGGCTGCAGTTATTCATGCATTAAAGATGTGGAGACATTACTTGTATGGTGTGCATGTTGATATCTATACAGATCACAAGAGTCTTCAATACATTTTCAAACAGAAGGAGTTGAATCTGCGGCAGAGGCGGTGGTTAGAATTATTGAAAGATTATGATGTGAGTATTTTATACCACCCCGGAAAGGTAAATGTAGTAGCTGATGTGCTTAGCCGCCGATCGATGGGCAACCTATGTGAAGTTCCTCTGAAGAAGAAATAATTAATTCATGAGCTCCACCAACTAGCTAATCTTGGAGTACGTCTAGTTGATTCAGGTAGTGCAGGAATTGGTATTAATAATCCCACAGTTTCGTCCTTGAATATGGAAGTGAAAGAGCGTCAATATGAAGATCCTCAGTTGAGCCATTATAGAGACACACTTCATGAAAAAGAGAAGTCTCCATTTGAAACTTCTATAGATTGAATTCTTAGATACCGAGGCAGGCTATGTGTTCCGAATGTTGCAAAATTACGTCGCCGAATTCTAAAAGAAGCTTATTATTCTCGGTATTCTATTCATCCAGGAACGACAAAGATGTATCATGATCTCAAGTTAATTTATTGGTGGGATGGAATGAAGAAAGACATAGCAGAATTTGTAGCCCAATGTCCAAATTGCTAGCAAGTGAAAATCTAACATCAAAAGCCAAGAGGATATTGCAGGTAATGGTTCCCTACTTGGAAATGAGAAGTGATCAATATGGATTTTATTGTGGGATTACCTCGTTCCCGAAGCAAGTATGATTATATATGGGTGATTGTGGATAGATTAACGAAAGCAGCTCATTTTCTTCATGTTAGAACCACATACTCAGCATAAGATTATGCAAGGTTGTATCTCAAGGAGATTGTACGACTCCATGGTATTCCGATATCCATTATCACAAATAGAGGAGCGCAATTTACAGCCAAGTTCTGGAAATCTTTCCAAGAAGTTCTAGGTACTCAAGTAAAGCTTAGCACGACATTTCATCCGCAGACTGATGGGCAAGCCGAATGTACCATTCAGACCTTGGAGGATATGCTAAGAGCATGTGTTCGAGATTTTAGTGGTATTTGGGATGACCACTTACCTGTAATCGAGTTTACATACAACAATAGCTACCATTCCAGTATCCAAATGGCTCCGTATGAAGCTCTATATGGAAGGAAGTGCAGATCCCCAATTGGATGGTTTGAAATAGGAGAACTACAACTAATAGGCCCTGAGTTAATTCAACAAGCAGTAGAAAAAATCAAGGTGATCCGAGATCGATTATTGACAGCCCAAAGTCGCCAAAAATCTTATGCGGACAATCGCCGGCGAGACTTAGAATTTCAAGTTGATGATTGGGTATTCTTAAAGGTGTCACCAATGAAAGGAGTGATGAGATTTGGTAAGAAAGGAAAGTTAAGTCCTCGATATATTGGACCTATAAGATTATCCGCAAGGTGGGTCAAGTAGCTTATGAATTGGACTTGCCTCTAGAACTTGAATTAGTCCATCCAGTTTTCCATGTCTCAATGCTCCGCAAGTGAGTTAGAGATCCTATGAGAATTGTTCCAGTAGATGATGTTCAAGTGACAGAAAAGCTAGTCTATGAAGAAGTGCCCATTTCCATATTAGACAGGCAGGTACGGAGATTTCGAAATAAGGAAGTAGCCTCAGTTAAAGTCTTATGGCGAAGTAACAACCGAGAAGAAATGACTTGGGAAGCAGAAGAGAGTATGAAATCCAAATACCCGCACTTATTTCAGCCTCCAGAAGAGATCCATGATGAAACATCGGGATTATGAGGTATGTATGTTTCATTTTATGCATATGGGTCGTGTGTGGCCAACTTATATTGCTATTGTGTTGTGGCCCTATGAGGCAATGTTATTATGGGCTGTTGTGATAGGATGGTAGTGCCATATTACAGGGGAAACTCTGGAGAAAATTTCGTAGAATTCCCGAGTGCTTAACATTCGAGGACAAATGTTCCAAAAGTGGGGAAGAATGTTACACCCCGAACATTTCCCGTTAACGTACAGTGAATACACTAACGAAGGGCACGACGTATACGATGTTTTGATAAGTAAGAAATAACATCTGATGATTCTAAATGAGATTTCAAAGACATTTGAGGTAGGAGACAAAAGTTGTTAAGGAAAGCAAGTTATATGTTGTGTGTCGGGCAAGATTTACGAGTATCGAATTAATGATGGCTTAATGATGTTTTGGAGAAGAGTTATAATGTCCCTTAGATTGTTAACGAGGTGTTAAACAAGTGTCAAGAAGGTTCCATAAGGATTGGAGATCAAACGAATGACGGAGATCATTTCAGGGAAATGGGGTTATACGACCGACTTATACGGTCCGTATAACATTATACGGTCCGTATAAGGGTCTATATAACACCCAGCAGAGATGATGTTTGCCTGGTGGTGAACCACGACTACTTATACGGGCCGTGCAATGTTATACGGACCGTATAAGTGTCCGTGGAAGTCCCGACGGGCTGAGTTAAGTTCAATTATATAAATGTGATCCCACTTCACTAATTTCATTTCCCACACTTCTTCATCTCTCTCAAGGCTTCTAGAGGGTTCCACACACTTCTTCCATAAGAACTCAAGAGAGATTCAAGATCAACTTCATCAAACTAAGAGAGTTAAGTGTAAGAAGCTCACTAGAGTTCATCCAAGACAAGGAATCTAAGTAGAAGTGAAGCTAGGGTTTTGGTGCAAGAGGAGTATCTCCGCTCAAGGCTTATTCTTACACTATCTAAGGTAAGTTTTATGATCATTCCATGTTGTTTAAAGTAATGAGAGGTTGAAATACTTGGATTGTAGAAGGATATAGAAAATGGGTCATGAATGTGAGGATAGTGACATTTTGAGTGGTAGTTTGGAATAAGTCATGAATATTGATATGCTGTGATTATAATTATGTTATAAATGACATTTAGGACATAGGATAAGCATTATATGTGAGAAAACGTAATAGTGTACTATGACCATGATTATGGAGGAATTGAAGTGAAATTGTGAAATGTGGATAACGTAGATGAATGATGATTGTTGCTTATGATATTGTGAATGTTGTTATGGATATTTGGGAGTTGATAAGTAATATAAGGAAAGTTGTATAAACAAAGGAAATGTTGCCCGATTTTCTCTAGCCTTAGTAAGCATGTTCTTATAATCGATTAGCTAATGTTAATACGAACTTTCTTGAAGGTAAAAACGCGAGCATCGAAGGAGAACGATCAAACGATATAATTGCTAAACGAAAGAGGTATGTAAGGCTAATCCTCTCCTTCTAAGGAATGACTCCTATGACATGAATCTTCCTATTTTTCCGTGATCTTCCTGAATAATTGAAATTATGAGTCCATGACTATAAAGAGCTACATGCGCATATGAAAAAGAAAAGAGATACGATACGAGCATGATAATGATGAAGATGAATTTAAGTATAAAGAATCCTAGAGTAACATACGATGTCCATGAGGTTAATGATCCTAAATATGGTTCCATTGTTGCTTTTCTTGTGTACACTCACCTTAAAATGTTAGTCCCTTCAAGGTAAGACATAATGATTATGATCACTCCATAATGTAATTGGGGGTTCACGACCTTATGCCACCCCGACATAGCCATAGCTGCCTTCGAGTTCTAATGTATGTTTGATGATAAATGTATAATGACACTAAGCTTATGATATGCCTATCCAATGTATGAAAATGTTAAGTTTACGATAGGTATATGACGATGCGATTCCATCGTGCCTAAATGTCCGGGCATGTCACCGAGAAGGCGGGCTGCATATGATTCCACCATGCCTAAATGGCCGGGCATGTCACCGCTAAGACGGGCTGCTATGTCTACACCGAGCGTAGAGGGTCGGGCAGGACATCACTAGTGGGCGGCATATGATGGTTACCCGGATGCGAGTTAACGATGATGATATATATAATATGATGATGTATGCGCTATGATGATACATGTACTATGATTATATATGATATATGTATGAAATGTATCCACCCTTAAAAGTTACGCAAGTTATATCTTTATCTTATGTCGTATGATTTCACCATTATGTTTATTTCATTCATACCTTACATACTCAGTACAATGTTCGTACTAACGTCCGTTTTCCTTGGAAGTTGTGTTCATGCTCACAGGTAGGCAGGGAGGTGATCCAGACTCGTAGGAGCTATTAGCTGACTTGAGAGCACTCCATTGTTTCGGAAGTGCCATTGACTTATTCTTTTGCGTATATACATGTATTTTGGGCATGACGGGGTCCTGCCCCGTCCCTATGTCTAGCACTCTAGTAGAGGCTCATAGATACGCATGTGTGGGTAGTATAGTCTCATGATGTCCTTATTGTATGTACATTATTTTGATAGCCGAAGGGCTTATGTATATAAAGGTAATTATGTTTCGAAGTGAAAAAGAAATGGTTTTTCTTATGACTTGAGTATAAGATTAATGAATGAATGCTTGACAAGTACGATGCATAATGGTACGAGCGGTACTCGGTGGTTAGCCCCGGGTACCTGTCATGGCCCCTTGTCGGGTCGTGACAGGGGCGAAGCCCTAGTTGATTAAACCTTTTGAGGTGTCTACACCTGTTGGTGATCCAGTGGTAGCTAGACGGGTATACAAAGATTGTGTATGTTATATCCCGTATTTTGCACATTCGGATATTTTGAGATAATTGCGACAAGTTAAAGACAAGGCTATATTTTGATCTTGTTTGGTATATAAGTTGGTTATAAAATTTTTTGATGTGGAAATATTAAGAAAGGCTAGGGGTAAAAAGGGAAATTCGCAAGATGACTCATGCAAATATGGAGGGAGGCTAAGGGAAATTTTGGAATTTGGAAAATAAATCTTCATGAAGTGCAAAACAAAAAAAAAAGATTGGGCTTGATAAAAATTGGGCCAAGTGGCCGGCCATGTGGGGTGGTCCAAGGCCCACATGGAGGCCTAATATATATTCATAAAAAGATGACCATTTAGTCACATTTTTCATTCTTAACACTTGGAAAATAGGAGAAACTTGGAGAAGACCCCAAACAAGGGAGCTATTCGGCCAAGTGAAGGGAAAATTGAAGCCTCCAAATTTGATCCAAAAAAATATTTTCTTCTAGTATTCCCACTAATTCAAAGGTCCTCTTTAACGTGGTATAATTGTTGGAGCAAGAAAACCTCTCTTTGTTGCAAGTTCATAATTCTAGACAAAAGGGAAATCAAGGGAAAAAGGTAAGAATTAATCTTCTTTTATATGTTATGGATGGTTGTGTATGTTGTAGTATGTAGAAATGGGTAAAATTCATGAAAATATGGATGTATGTATGGTGGCCGTGTGTATGTGTGTGTGTGTAGGAATAATGACTCAATTATTTTATCTAGTGTTTTGGTGGTTGTTGTTGTGGATTCTATATTGATAATGAAAGCTTGATGATTCTAGTTGAAGTTGTAAGTATTGGAGAGTTGTTTTAGAAGCTAAAGTGACTATAATATCACTTCTTGTAATTATGGAAAATAATGTTGCTAGCATGTGAATTGTTGGTATAGTCCATGAATTTGAAAGAAGAAAATGTATTGTTGTTGCTTTTGTTGCATTTGGAAGGTTTTGGGTGGAATGGAGTTTTGGTTGGATTGTTTGAATGTTGCGCGGATTGTTTGAAATGTTCTTGAGCCTTGTTTAAATGACTTTGGATTAGTGTTGGAGTATGCGAGCATTGGCGTTGGTTTGATTGTATGTAGTTAAAGTGAATGTAAACGGAATGCCGTTGAATTATGTTAAAGCGGGTTACTAATGTTGGAATATGTTTCAAATTGATTGTTGGTATTGTCGAAATAATTGTTGGTATGGTTGTTGATAAATTTGACCGAGTTGAATTCTCGGGGTTGTTGCATTTACAGGGGAAATGCTGCCGAAATTTCTGTAGACAAAGTGTTAGTTCAGGATAAGGTTCTTGGACATCTACATCTAATGTTTGTTACTCACTAATATTGTTATAGATTTTGGAAAGGACAAGACTTAAGTTCGGATTAGCTAAGGAAGCAGACAAGGTATGTAAGGCTTACCCTTTCTTTCTTTTGGTATGATCTTTATGAAACAAGCGAATGACGTATATGTATGATTTCACAGAAATTTCCTATTCTTAGAGCCACTAGGATGGCTAATATTCTTGACTTCCATAAGTTGTTTCATATGGTTTTGATGCGTATCTATGATGTCCGAAGTTCGTTTGATATGTTTCCAAATGGCATTCGAAAGATAATTGATATGACTAAGGTTTTGATCTTCAAATGCTAGTACGTTCGATTATTCCATTGAGTCTTTGATATATTTTGATATGTATGTATGGTTCCAAAAGCTCTATTTGATTTGATCCATAATGATATCCGAAAGATACTTGATATGATTGTTGCTTTGATTTTCCAAAAAATAGCTTCTAAAATGTTCGTAGAAAGTTCTGTACTTCAAATGCTCATAACTTTCTTATACTGAGTCGGATTGACCCGAAACTTGTTTCTGAGCCTTCAGGTGTTGGTAAGTATACTTATCTATCGAGTCTTGATTTATACGCATATAGTTTCTCACTACTCTGCTCGTGCATGTGCCATTACCTTTTTCGCCGAGTCCCGGGCCGGTATATATCGTGCGCATGGTTCGCCGGGTCCCTTGCTTGAGGGCCGGGTGCCATATATGTATTCCGGAGTATGATGTGTTACGGTGTTATGATGTGTTCATGGTTCACCAAACCATATATGTGTATATGTATATTCTGATCTTATGATGTGATATTATGATGTGTGACGGAGATTACGGAGCAAATCTTCTGGAGTATGATGTGTGTGGCGCCAAAGGCAGGGTGGCGCCACGTTCCCCGGGTCCCGCAAGGGGCCGGATACCATTCCTGGCATGCATGATTCGTGTTTCCAGTAAGTTGTTTTTATTACTCTGCATATCGTGCTTATATCTGTACTAACCTGCTGCACGTTCCGCAGCAATATAACATATGTATATGGATCGGGCTGCACGTTCCGCAGCAATATATTTATGGATCGGGCTGCACGTTCCGTAGCAATATGTTTATGGATCGGGCCGAATGTTCCTCGGCACTAATATGTTATATATGGATCGGGTCGTACGTTCCTCGGCACTATTATGTTACATATGAATCAGTTATATATATATGTATATGATGACATACGATGTTGGCACGCATGGTCTGTGTTTGGAAAGTAAGCATTTTGGCACTCTGGATGATCTACCTATTTTCTGTACTTCTTCTGACATATGACATCGGTATACACGATTTGCATTATGAAAAATAAGCATTTTGGTATTCTGAAAATGTATTTACTTTTGTACTGCTTGTTTCGATTATGGTTATGTTTTCTGTATTCCAAGCCTTACATACTCAGTACATATTCCGTACTGACCCCTTTTTTCTTCGGGGGCTGCGTTTCATGCCGCGCAGGTACATCCAGATGAGTAAAAGCCATTATAGAAGATGTTCCAGCGGCGTTGGCAAGCTCCATTTGCTCCTGGAGTGCTGCCGAGTCAGAGTATATGTGCTATGATTTTTGATTAATGTTAGAGACTTTGCAGACAGAGTCGTGGGTATAGAATGTCAGTTTTGTAAGCGGCTCCATCAGCCGATATGTCATTCTGTGTTATGTAATAAATTCTACATGATTACAGATTTTGTTTGATTCGAGAATAACGATGAAAAAGAATATTTCTGAAAGCTGTACTATGTATTTCATCTTTATTTGATTTAAAAGTCTAAGAAGTTTATGTGTGCACTAAGGGTCTGAGGGTTCGCTCGGCCCAAAGTAAGGGTCGGGTGCCCATCGCACCCTAGGGAGATTAGGGTGTGACAAAGTCGTATCAGAGCAGGTTGTCGTAGGGGTTGTCTGCAAAGTCGTGTCCAGTAGAGTCCTGTTTATGGGTGTGAAGCCGGCCACATTTATAAACAGGAGGCTACAGGGCATCTAGGGATTGTTGTCCTTCTTTCTGTCTTAGACCGTGCGATAGAGCCAAGTCATAGGAAATGAGAATTCCTTATATAAGCTTTATATACGACGGAAGGAGGTAAGTAATGATATGGAAAGTTATAGAAGTAAGCCTTGATATATTTGTTCTGTTATCTGGAAATTGGAAGCTCTGGGTGGCTGGAATATGTCGTATGACTGTATGCCCTGTGAGGCATTGTTGGTACTTGCTGTGTGTGGATTCTGAATAGTAAGAACTATAAAAGAAGATTTTGCCAGAATTGTTCAAAAATCAGGTCATTTAGTTAAGTACGCCTAACAGGAAGAAGTGTGGAAAGGGAATATCGTAAACAAACCATAAGTGGGATGTGATATTTTAGAGAAGCTATGGATTTGGCATGACATGAAGAATAATAGCGAGAAGGACAATTAGCAGTCCGAAGGATTGCAATGGATAACATTCGAGGCTTAGTAGGAACAAGGTCTGTTGGAGGATTCAGAAAGTCGACAATCAGTTTTGATATAAATTATTATACAAGAATGGTGAGTGGGAATCCGAACAGACTGATATCCGAATACTTACAAGTAACGGCGACGAAGGTATATTTGCTACCATTGGGAATCTAGGAATCTAGGACGAAGAGTAGTACACATATGAGTGAAAAGTGAATATTGAGGATTGAAAAGGGTAAAATAGTAATTGTAAAGGAGAAAGACGTGTTACGAAAATGTCTCGAAATTCGTAAGACCTCGACTTGCTCCAAATCATGTAATGAAGGTCATGCGAGGAAGTGGACGCGATTATATCAGCATTAAGTCACCAGATTTCATCAAAGTTTCGGGGTTAAGCGTGCTAGGGTGAGAGAAATCTTAGGATGGGTGACCCCCTGGGAAGTGCACTAAAGTTTTGTAAATTCAGATACAAGAGATAAGTGAAGGTTAGAGTAGCCTAAGGGAAACTAAAATATATGGGAAGGTTGGAGACCCTAAGAGGTCGCGTAGGACGAGGCAGACTAGACTGGTGAAGAGACAGAGAGTGCATCACAGCTCTGGAATTTGGATAGGCTTGAATAGCGTTTGGAAGTATTTTGTGAGCAAGTTGGCAGTAATTATATGAATGCGCATGATATCCCCTATGTGATTATATTGACGGGCATGTGATGTGTGTCCCAGCAACCGGTGCTACGATATGGAAGGCATCAATCGAATAAGGGTATTGAAGTTCATGTGACAGCAAAAATAGATGGTACGAGTGTTACAAGATAAGCTGCTATTATTTTTACTACGAGTTAAGATTGGAAATTTTAATACAACGATATTTGGAAAAGAAAGAGTGTGAGTAAATGGAAGGCAAGGAGATCAGATGTCGGGAAAAGATGAAAGTTAAGAAAACCTTGGTGAGTGAAACCCCCGAGAGAAATTACCGGTAAAAGTACGAGACTATTTGGATAAACATTCAAAGGTAGGCACGTGAAAAGGATAAAGTATGGTAACATGGAACAAAAGAGGAATGTGTGGAGTTCGAAAACCAATTTCAATAAGTGGGACTGAAGGAATAGTGACTATGACGAGGGATGTGAAGCAAGAAAAGAATGATTAGGCCTTGCGACGATGCTAGGAGATTTAGGTCCTTGAAAGGTATATAAAGGAATAAAATGTGCAGCTATATTAATGTGGTTGCCTCGGAGATGGAAATGCTTTCCTGAAAGGATGGCTTGGAAATAATACAAATTTGCGCGTTTAAGGTAAAAATTTCACGAACTTCAGAGCCGATGCCACAAATGGCAAAAGAAGAAAAGTGTCCGAGGAGGAAGGAACCTAGGGAAGGTTAAGGATGAAAGTAGGAAAAGTATACTAATGGGTCGACATTGTTGATTGGGAGATTAATGGTGTGGAGCGAAAATTCATGTGAGGTCTGGAAGATTTGATCTCAAAGGAAATGGAATGCAATCCAAGGGACGTGCATGGAGACCGCTCGGTCACAGCATCATAAACATGGTTAAAGGATATAGGGAATGTAATCTGTAAGGATTTTATGCTAAGGTCAAAGTAGCAGGGCGCTCGAGACAACATGGACGCACTGTCCCAACACAAGCGCGTAGTTAAGAAGCACTACGAGTAAGTAAGCTAAATGGGTGAAAAGAATTAATAGTGGATAGGAAGATATGGGAATGTTGACAAGAATGATAATGTAGACAGAAAATGAAAAGGAAAGGTTATGGTAAGAAATTTCGATATGTTGTGCACAGAGTTGGAAGGAAAGACGAGGAGTAAGGTATAAACGAAGACTTCACAAAAGGACTGTTGGCATATAAAGAGCCCTTTAAGGGGGGGGGGGGGCATATTATATTAGGCTTAAAAGGAATCATAACAATTTCAAGCGCCAGAAAAGGAAATTTATTAGCTCGGGGCTAGAATTCAAAACATATTGGCATGCCAAGAGAATACATGAAAGAAGTAAAAACGAATTGACAATGAGTGTACCATGAGGCCGACATGAAGGGAAAGGATGGAAGACGCCTTAAGAGAATGCTTCATGCCAACATGAATTATGATATGTTCAGAACATGATTTGAATCCCTCATATCGGGCAAATTTGCGCCGTACCTAAGTACGCAGCGACATGTTTTAAAGAGTAATAAAAAGAGCAAGAAAGGGCTACAAGCTAAGTTCATAAAGGATAATAGAGAGAATGATAAGACTCAAGGGATATTTCGGACAACAACGACTATTAAACAAAAATACCAACGATTGGTGGTTTGGAAAATTTTGAAGGAAAGAAAGGACGCAGTGCCTATGAGTGAAATAAAAGAGTTCATCGGATACTAGAAAATAGTTCATGGACAATTAATTATACGGAGCGTGAGAATATACGCTATGAACTTATATGAATCATCGATGTGAAGCGATGCTCGATCATATTTGTAAGGAATCCCCACCGGAGAGCCAACAAGAAATAACGAAGGACGAAATGAGCGCCAATACAAAGAAATCAAAGACAAGTATAATTGTGTCGAGAAATGTGAGGGAAGGAAATAAAGAAAAAGTGGTAGTAAGAACTCAAAGATGTTGCGAACTAAGAAGTTAGGTGAATTCGGACCATAAGTCACCATAACCTGCTGAGTTGAGGGAATTGAAGGAGCAGTTGAAAGACTTACTTGACAAAGGATTTATCAGGCCTAGTACGTCACCATGGGGAGCATCGGTGTTATTTGTGAGGGAGAAAGATGGCTCCTTGCGAATGTGTATTGATTACAGGCAGTTGAATAAAGTGACAATAAAAAATAAGTATCCATTCTCGAGGAATGACGATTTACTTGATCAGTTGCAGAATGCCAGATGGTTCATGAAGATATATTTGAGATCAGGATATCACTAGGTGAGGTTAGAGAGAAAGACATTCCGAAGACAGCTTTCAGAACCAGATATAGTCATTTCGAGTTTCATGTAATGTCGTTTCGGTTAACTAATGCCCTGGCGGTATTGATGGATTTGATGAACAGTATATTCAGGCCCTTCCTAGATCTGTTCGTGATTGTGTTTATTGATGATAGTCTGGTATACGCTCGATCAGAGGCAGAGCATGCAGATCATTTACGTGTTGTCCTTAAAGTTCTTCATGCTCAAAAGTTGTATGCAAAGTTTCTAAATATGAGTTTGGGTTGAAATTTGTGACTTCTCTGGGGAATATTATTTCAAATGAGGGTATTAGGGTGGATACGTAGAAGATTGAAGCCGTGAAGACTTGGCCAAGACCACGACACCTACGGAGGTTCGTAGCTTTCTAGGCTTGGCAGGTTATTATCAGAGGTTTGTAGAGGGATTTTCTTCTATTTCTGCACCACTGAAGAAGCTGACTCAGAAATTAGCTAAGTTCCAGTAGACCGACGCTTGTGAGTGCAGTTTTTAGGAGTTGAAGAACAGATTGACTTGGGCACCAGTCCTAATGCTTCTAGAAGGATTGGAAGGTTATGTTATTTATTGTGAAACTTCAGGCGTTGGGTTAGGTTGTGTGTTGATGCAGCACGGTAAAGTTATACCTTATGCTTCAAGGCAGTTACAAAAACACAAGAAGAACTACCCGACCCATGATTTAGAGTTAGCCGTGGTAATTCATGCATTGAAGATGTGAAGGCACTACTTATATGGTGTCCATGTTGATATCTATACGGACCATAAGAGCCTTCAGTATATCTTTAAGCAAAAGGAGTTGAATTTGCGTCAGAGACGATGGTTGGAGCTATTAAAAGATTATGATATCGATATCTTGTATCATCCAGGGAAGGCGAACGTAGTAGCCGATCCTCTTAGCTGCAGATCCATGGGTAGTTTATCTTATGTTCAGCCAGAGAAAAGGGAGCTAGTTTGTGAGCTTCAGTAGTTAGTCAGCCTAAGAGTTCGATTATTGGACTCAGGCGATACAAGAGTTACTATTTAGGATTTGGCAGTCTCATCTTTAGTAGCCGAGGTTAAGAAGCGTTAGTAAGAGGATCCTATGCTAGTTCATTATAGAGATACAACCCCTCAGAATAAAAAGTCACCATTTGAGATTGCTGTAGATGGAGTTCTCAGATATCGAGACAGACTGTGTGTTCCTGATGTTGTAGGATTACGTCGTCAGATTATGGGAGAGGCTCATTATTCCTGGTATTCTATTCATCCAGGTACAACGATGATGTATCATGATATTAGGGAAGTTTATTGGTGGGATGGAATAAAGAAAGACATAGTCGAGTTCGTAGCCCAATGTCCTAACTGTCAGCAAGTGAAGATTGAGCATCAGAAGCCCGACGAATTATTGCAGGCTATTGAGATTCTGACTTGGAAGTGGGAAGCAATTAATAAGGATTTCATTACAGCATTACCCCGTTCTCAGCGTAAGTTTTATTCCATATGGGTGATTGTTGATAGACTTACAAAATTAGCCCATTTTCTACCTGTCAAAACTACTTATATAGCAGAAGATTATGCGAACCTTTATATTAAGGAGATAGTGCGACTCCATGGTGTTCCGGTATCCATTATCTCTGACAGGGGTGCGCAGTTTACAACTAACTTCTGGAGGTCCTTTCAGAAGGGTTTAGGGACTCAGGTGAGTCTTAGCACCGCATTCCACTCCCAGACAGATAGACAGGCTGAGCGTACCATTCAGACACTTGAGAATATGCTATGGGAATTTGTGATTGATACGCTCAAATTACACATATTAATGGCGTAAAGCGGACATTGTCAAATATAGTAACCCAAATAAGGTTAGGGTCGAATCCCACAGGGAATATGGAGAGAAAAGGGTACTAATTGTATGCGATACTAGTCTTTAAAGGCTTTAATCCTATTCCGAATAGTTTGAAATATTTGTTGAGTAATGTAATTGAATACTTTGACTTAAATTGTACTTAATGCGAGAGAGAGACTAAGGTTGTGTTCCCCATTTTGATTAGATATTATGCTTCAGGTTTCAATGTGATATATTTCTAATGGTTATTCTAAGAGTATGCACTTGATCTCTTAAGGACTTCGTAATGTTTCCCAACAGTTAGGCCGTATTTCCTCTTTATGACTTTTCCAAATGTAAAAGAGTTGAAATCGAAAAGCGACCAATAATGTCAATTAGACTTGTTCTTATCCCTAAGTTAGTCCATTAAACGAGGGTTAACGCCCCGAGTCATTGTTATTCAATCTTACCAATACTGACTCTCTTTCCCAAGAAAAGTTAGTATAATGGCTTAGGCTAATGCTTGCAATCATTACCCAACGCTAACGCACAAAGATAGAATAAATACTAACAACCATTATGCATATATCAATAGTAGAAACCCATTCACATAATACCCATCATGGGATCCACAACCTTAGAATTAAAATTAGCTACTCATCATTTTGGTTAAAAAAGAAAGCTTAAAATTTAACATAATATACTTACGATGCTAATACAATACGGAATGAAGGTGAAGTTGGTGCTTTAATTGCTCCAACCACTTCAAATATTCAAGACTTAAAGTTAATGCTCCTAAAGAAAATCAGAATTAATGATTAAAACCCGAACTTTAAGTATTTATAGGGACAAAAATCGCGCCAAGTTTCTGGACAAAAACACCCTTACGCGGCATCGTTACGGACCGTAACACATGTTACGGTCCGTCCTTCGGTTTCGTCCTTTGTCAGCTTGATTAGGTCAACCGTCACGGCTTCTTGCGACGGACCGTAACACAGGTTACAGTCCGTATCTTCCAGCGGATCATGGCCTCAGTCTTCAGTGGACAATGCGTTACGCCACGACGTTACGCTCCGTAACCTGAGTTACGGACCGTCCTTCTGGGCGTAACCTGTGACACTACTTAGGCTTTTTACTGAAAATTTTCCTCAGCTTACGGTACACGTTACAGCCCGTAACATGAGTTACGGACCATCATTTGATAGCGGCACGTATTTGGATCTTCCTCTCTGGTACGGATCACGTTACGGTTCGTAACTCGAGTTACGGACCGTTCTTTTTGCTCCAAGTTGTCCGTTTTTCAGCATTTCTTATCATTTTCGTTCCTTAGTCAACCAACTCTACAAAACACCAAAATAACATAAGAAACGATGTAAAAACACTTAAAAACAAGCAACACTTCTAGTGACAAAGGCATAAAATGTGCCGAAATTCATGGCACATCAGTGATAGACTTCAGAGGTAGCTGGAATGATCACTTGCCGCTCATTGAGTTCGCATATAATAATAGCTATCATTCCAGTATCCAGATGGCCCCGTATGAGGCTTTATATGGGCGAAAGTGTAAATCACCTATCGGATGGTTCGAAATGGGGGAATCTAAGTTAGTAGGGGTAGATTTGATTCAGCAAGCAGTAGAGAAGGTCAAGCTTATTCAGGATCGATTATATGCAGCTCAGAGTCATCAGAAATGTTATGCAGACAATCGCTGATGAAATTTAGGACTCCAAGTTGATGACTTGGTATTCTTGAAGGTATCGCCAATGAAAGGCGTTATAAGGTTTGGTAAGAAAGGTAAGCTTAGTCCTCGATACATTGGACCTTACAGGATTGTACGTAGTGTGGGGCAGGTGGCTTATAAGTTAGATCTACCTTCAGACTTAGAATTAGTTCATCTAGTATTCCATGTGTCGATGCTTTGTAAATGTATCAGAGATCATTCCAGAGTCGTACCTATTGATGATGTTCAGGTTACCGAGAAATTATCATATGAAGAGGTTCCCATTGCTAGACTAGATAAACAAGTTCGAAGATTGAGAACTAAGGATGTAGCTTTAGTTAAAGTCCTTTGGAAGAACAGGAATGTCGAGGAGATGAATTGGTAAGCTGAGAAAGATATGAAATCCAAGTATGCGCACTTGTTTCCGCTTCCAGAGGAGGTCCAGACTGAGACACCATTATCTTCAGGTGGATAGTGCTTCATTTCTTATGATTACCGGTCGTGTGAGGCTATCGTCGTTATTGTTTGTTATGGCCCTGTATGGTATTATATATTTTGGGTTGCTGTGTCAAAGGTTGGTGGTGTTACAATTACAGAGGAGACTCTGCCAAAATTTTTGTAAAACCCCTAAGAGTTTAACATTCGAGGGCGAATGTTCTTAAGGAGGAGAGAATGTTACATTTCGTCTTTTCGCGTACGTTAAAGTTTCATCTTAAGTCATTTGTCGTAGGCTCGTATTGGGAATCATTTGGGAAGTTGTGTATGAGGCCTATGGGTGCATCTTGGAGTTATATAAGTCCTTAAACATGTTTGGAAAAGAGTATGAAGGTTAAACATCAAATGAATCGAAAAGAATACGTTTCGCTGGAAAATTGGAATGAGATCATACCACAGTCACTTCCACGAACCGTGAATAATTTCACAGACTGTGAAAGTGGTGGTTGACCATTATGGAATGGGTGGCAGAGGAGTTGTTCACTAGAAGCATTTCATGGTCACTTTCATAGAATGGGAAAAATTTCACGGCCGTGAAAGTGAACCGCGAAAATGAGGCGGTAGAGATTTGCCCTTTTGTTATAAATTATTTCCCACAACTTGGAGCTCATTTGTTTCACCAAAAGAAATCCATAGTGACCCTCTAAGCTCTCTTAGACATCTATAATCATCCCAAACCATTTTAAGAGAAGATCAAGCTTTAAAAACCTCAACTAGTTCATAGAAGGTGGTTGTTCTTGCTTCTACTTGATGTTGTGGTGACTAAGCCTTGAAGCAAGTTATGTGCGTTGAAGTTATTCAAGCTATAAGGTATGTTTTTCATTCTGTTTCTTATTTCAAATTGATTTGAAGGTTAAACAAGCCTTGAAAGTGAAAAGAGTCACGGTGGAAAGGCCACAAGGTGTTGTGTTGAAGTTATTGGCTATGGATTGAATTTGGAAGGAAGTTTTGGACTGATTTGAGTTTAGTTTGAATGTAATCTCTTGGGTATGGTATTGTTAATGTTGTTATTGATGTTTTGGAGTTGGGAGGAAGTATATGATATAGGGGAAATGCTGTCCAATTTCCGTTAGCTCACCTAATAGTTTAGTTTGACCTATAAGCGTTTTAATGACTTAACCTTAGTGTGAATCATCTTGATTGTAGATTTGCGAGCTTGGGAAGGTAGACATTGAGTGGTTAAGTGAACGACGAGGTATGTTAAGGCTGTCCCTTTCTTTCTTATGGCATGATCATAGTGATACGAACTTATACGCACGATATCCATAATGACTCTACTCATAGAAATATTAGAAGCTTATGTTCTTGTTGTTCTTATGACGTTATTGATTTTGTCTCATAATTATTGATCTTGTGCCATGATTATTGATCGTCTCTTGTGGTTGTTGATCTCATCTTATGGTCATTGATTTGTCAAGGTGATATATGTCGATGATGATAGCTCCATAATAATAATCGGAGGTATAACGACCCTACGTCACTCCGATAGAGTCGTAACTCTTCTTTGTGCTTTCATGCATGCTTTATATATATATATATATATATATATATATATATATATATATATATATATATATATATATATATATATTTTATGACACCGACCCGCTATATAGTCGGCCGGGTACGACACCTATTGTGCACACCACTGCAGTTGGGTACGGTATGTTGATGATATTGACACCTAATTTTTGAACTCCCGTAATTTATTTTAATTACTTAGAATCCTTGGATGACAAACAAAGTGAACCATTGCATTCTTAGAGGCCAAATGATTTTTATAAAATTATTTTAGGTCAAGATTTCACCCTTTTAGTTGGTAAAATAATTTCCATAATATCATAAATCATTTAGGAATTAATTGGTGCATTTTGTGGCATTTATAGGATATTTGTTAGGTTTAATCAAAGAAAAGCAATTTCAAATAATTATCTATTTAATTGTTTAAATTGTCAAAAATCAAATTAGCAAATATATTATTCCCTTTAAATCCAAGGAATTTGATTAATTAAAGGAATTGACCATTTTACCCCTCAATCCTTAAAATTGTGCATTGGCGTAATTTGTTGAAATTAATCATAATTGTTTCTAGTATTTAATTAAGATAATTCGTCAATATGGCCATAATTGAAATAATCAATTGAGATTAAAAGCAGTTAAGGCCGTATTTCCAAATTAAGCCCATTTACATGATTAGTTGCATTTTAAATTAATAGGTTGATTACATCCTAAATTGGTTATAATTAGAATATTGTGGTCAACAGTCAATGTTTTAATTTTTACCCGTCTTTTGTTTTATCCAATTTACCCTCTATGTACGTATATACACTTAGTATACATAAATATATACATATAGAATACATGCAAAAGGGCTATATTAATTTAAAATTGGACCGAGCCCAGTCCAAAGCGGACCAGGACCTGGCCCAAAACCATATCAGCATTGGGGAGGGGGGGGGGGGGGGGGGTTTAAACAACTATACTCCCTCATTTTTACATCTTCATTCACTACAAACACACCCTTAACCCTATCTCTCTCTTCCCTTCCCTTTCTCGTGAAACCCTAGAGCGCCGCACATCAATTTTCTTCTCTCTGTCTTGCCAAAAATGGCAACCGCACAGAGGTCTCAGGCCTTTCGCAGACCTTGTACAACCAATAACGTGAAACAATTAATGTTTCAACATCATTTTCACTCAAACTCGTCTAAACACAGTGGCAATCACCTTTTCTTTTACTTTTCCCATTTGTTTTCTGAATCAAAACATGATTTTTACATTTTTTGCGGTTATATTGTGACTGTACGAGCTCGATTCTTATTGGTTCATAAGGGTTTGGTTCGGATCGACCTAGAATGGGTCAGATCCGACCGTATATGTGTGTTTTCTATAGATCCTAGTTGTTAAATTCATAGATGAAGGATTTTGCATCTGAAATCTACTTTGTACCACATCTGAATTTGAGTATTAAAACTCGAGATTTAGGCTCACAGTAAAATTTTAAAGACTTAGCCCTTTTTTAGGGTTCGAGTCTTCCTTAGTTCTAAAATATTTGTGTTTTTCTTTCCTTTCTATGTGGCTTGAGTTAGAGATTTGGAAGCACGAAGGCTCCAAAATCTATTCTTGACAAAGTTGCGCCCAAAAAAGGTAACACTCTCCCTCGTTGTTATTTTTTAGTTAGTTTTCGCTTCAATGTAGTCTTTTATTGTTAAATGCCCAGTTTAGATTTAGTTTATATCTGTTTGTCCTATAATTTTGTTTGAAACTTTTTTTGTTGTTTATAATTGTAGTCCTGGTATATGTTTGAGTTCATTGAAGATTAAAATGACCTATCCTGGACAGTGTACTTGAATTGATCCTTACCTAGTTGCCTAGATCAATATAGCATTGTGTGACTGTTTAAGTATCGATTTGGTTTATATGTTGTGCTGATAAGACTGCCTTGAACCTAGATGACTCTGTGAAATGCTAAGAAATGCTAACTGAATCATTAGTTGATTATCTACCCTCTTAATGTGATAACACTTATCTGTGAGGCTTAATGACTTACGTAATCTCTTGTGATGTTATTTGACCCTGTTTGAACCTGAATGCACCTGCAACTTGATCATAGGACCCTAATGGTTTAATATAGATAAAACTGGCACACCTCATGTGAATTGACTTAGAATCATTGATCTAAGTACACTGACTTGAGGACCCTAGGCTTATTTTGATTTAAACCTGCTTGTTCTTTCACTAGAATGATTGTGCAGGTCCTAATTAGGATAAGTAAAGAGTCACGATTGGTCTAAACAGGACTTAATGAGTCTAAGCATGCTTATTCAATTCTTAAAATGTGATTAAGGTGTTAGAATGTAATTAAATGAGACCTGATTGCTTCTAAATGTGTGTAAGTCACCTGAGTGCACCTAAGTCTGCTAAACTCTTTTGAAATGGTATAAGGGTGGCCTTGATGTAATCTAACTAGTGTACAATAAAACTGAAACCAGACAAGGTTCTAATTAGACTATGTGAGATTAAAACAGATGTAAAGTGATTCTCATTTTAAACTGACTATGGCTAACCTAAAATGATATTTTATCTGCTGAGTGTCCATGAGTAGAGGGGTAATGCGCAATTACTATAAAAGAATGGTATAAAATGAAAAGAAGAAGTCCTGGTAGGTTTTAAAATATATTAGTACACTGTAAAGGTCAATTGGATTCCACTTAGATTAATCAAAACAACTTTGAGGAAGGTACTTGGATCTTGAATTTGAAGTATGTGTGTCTATAGAGTCCGGTCCCTGTGCTTCTTTCCTGACCTTGGTAGTCAAGTGTGTTCCAAACTTGTTTTCATTTTGTGGGATGGTATTTCATCTTGCTTGTAATGAAGTAAAAATGGAACTGGGTATATACACTTAGCTTAACTAACCTCAGAATATAGTGTACATACTTGTCTCAACCTCCTAAAGTCAACAGAGGGTCAGGATAACTTAATGATTGTAATTTAATAAGCAAACTAGTCAGGTCATCCCTCTGCATTAATACTATTTAAATACTGTGATTGGAAATGGATTTAATGATTGAGTTTATATATGGTTATAAGAATTTATGAGTAAAGACCACATGGCATGGAAGAACCTCTTTAAGGTGCCTTGGGCGAGGATCAAGGGCGAACCAATTATTACTTGGTTCATAACACCTTTTCTCCATATAAAAGGCACCATGGCACTTCTATAAGCCTATGGAGGTATCTGTTTATTACATAAATGCATTATGACTTTATGAATCCAATCATTAGATCAAAGGCCAAGGTTTAAGACCAAATCTGTTTGCTTAAGTTGCTTTTCTTTGGCCAGTACCAATGGTGAATTTGTTAATATATAGTTGAGTAGGTTGATGCGAAAAAGAGAAGAGTTTAACTAAAAATGGGTCTGAGTCTTAAATTCATGAAAGCTGAGCCATCAAGATCATTAGAAGCACTTGAAATCTTTGTCTTTAAAAGCATAGTTTTTTTTTCTTTCTTTTGCCATATCATCTGAGTTATAGCATGTATAAGTCTTGTGTATTTGCTTGTGCATTTCTCTCTTCCATTTAAATCGGTCCAAGGCTTAATGATCACCCTTGTGTATTATATGAATACTTGAACTTGCTCAGTCTATGCTATACCTGTTTGTTTGAACTATAGATCCTGTACTTGGTGTTTGATCTTTCTTGATTGATGAGACCAATTCTTCTCCCTGTTCCTTCCCTGATTGTGAATATATCTTTTCTATTGATCTAAGAATGTGAATAGCTAAGTTGTTCATTTGCTCATCCCTGTATCTGTCTTAAGAGTTGCGAAAGACCTGAACTTGATAATGAATCTATGTGAGGTAGCTTGTTTAGTATCTAGCTTGGTTAGGTTGAGTGTAAGTTTAGTTTTGGTTTAAAGGGGGGCACCTTTGATTGGAAGAGGAAAGAGGATTAGAAAAAAATAACAATTAAGGACAGGGCCTAAAAAGTGCAAAGCTAAGTGTAAGAAAGGGTACATATTCTATGATATACACAAATATTAATGAGGAGAATAGTGATAATAAGGGTGTATCACACAGTATATCACATGTATGTGTGTGTATATGGAGGTTTAGAACACACACTAAGGCAAAGAAATAGAAACTATACTCAGCCTTAGGCAACAACTCCTATATTAAAGTAGTTGGGCCTGGCCCATTTCAAAGGAAGGGATCAACTAGGACTTAGCCTAAAACTAAAAGGGGAGTTCGGGTGATTCTCTTAAATGTAATCTTGGGCTCTCAGGCCCAATGACTTGGAAATATATGATATATGTGTATTGTTTCTTCCTACATATGTGATTATGTGTGTATTTATATACATGTGTGATAATTTCAGTAGATTGAAACTAATTGGGGTCCTTTGTTTTTTCTCCTCCCTCCTCTACCATATGGCCACTTGGGCTGGGTCCGAAGTCAACCTGTTGGGCCAAGGCCCAATAGGAAATTCCTTCATATTTATCGAGTCCGAGAAGACAAAAAGGGAAGCTAATATCAAAAGAAAATGCGTAGAAGGCCCAGCCATGGGTGAAAATGGCTAACTAGTGGCTTGGTACGCCTCTAGCCTTCCCCTTCCTTTTATTTGTGTTTTCCTTTTTGTTTATAATTTTGTTGTAATTGTATTTGTAAACTTGTAAAAAACTCATAGATTATTGGAATCTTTATGTTTATGAACTAGCCGTCTTAGGACAACGGTGCTTACGCCGTTTAGTTTGACTTTAGGTCCCCAAAATGATTTTCAAAACTTGAACTTAGCATAGTAACTTTTCAAATTAGAATGGCAAAAATCAATAAATCTGTTTTTGAGACAAGTTAAAATGAGAAGATAAGAAAAAGGGAATTTCAAGAACACCACCATATTTCTCTTAAACGAGGCTAAATCAATTTTCTTTAAACTAATGGACACTCCTTTATGTAAAATAAGCCATCTCTTTTTTTTCTGAATCCAAGCAAACGAGCAAAAAATGATTTGGGCCCCGCCCAGTAATAAAATTAAGATTTTTGGGAGATAAAGCCCATTTGAAAAACCAAGACAATTTAAATCACACTTAGCAGATTTTTGGGAATAAGAAACAATATATATATGAATTCGGGCTAAGCCCAAAATGAAGAAATACCAACTCTTTTTAAAGGCGTTTGGGGTCTTAAGCCCAAATTTAAAGGCACGAAATCAGTTTTACATGTGTATAATAATAAAGAACAAGCTTATATAAAAGACACATTAAAATCCATTCGTAATTATAAAGGTATTAGGAAAGGCATTTAAATGTATTAAACGGATTAACTCGAAGCCAAGTATGAGATTAAGCATGAACATATATGTATAAATGTATCGGCTTGTATATTTGGTTCAGTATGGTTATACATATATGTATGTGTATATATATATATATATATATATATCACTGGGCTTGTGTCCCTCTCAGCTTATGATATCTATTAGCTAGCATCATGCCCACACTCAGGTACGATTACGTAATGCATATATGTCTTGTGGTGCTCGGTAAGTTAGATCCGGGTGCCCGTCATGGCCCTCCAGTTGGGTCATGACACGTATAATTGTTAAAATCATGATTTGAATAAACAAACAAGATATACAAATTAGTTTCTTGAATTAACTTTAAAAGAATAAGTGAACTTTAATTACTTTGGATCAAATTTAAGTAGAACTCTACCCAAAGGATAATCTGCGGTGTTTTTTGATCTAGAAAAGTATATAAATTACTTAAACGCTTTAGGAGAATTTCAACTCATTTTTATGAAAACATCAAAAACTTTCACAAGCTTTTCTTTTAAAAATTGCCATGGATGGATGAGTAAAGGCAAGACTTAACTAAACTTTCTATTTTAATACATATCCTTTAAATACATTTTTTAGTAAATATATCTTTTAAGCCACAAAATCTAAACCCATAGGTCCATCACATTGTGCGGATTCCTTCCGAGGTTCCTAACACCTTTCTCAGGGAATCACCAAAACCCTGACCCCAACTTTGGTACTTTTCAAAAAGTTTTTAAGAAGATTAACCTTAAAACAAATGGTTTTCCTAATTCCCATATTAGTTTGGTGGTGACTCTGTTAAACCAACAAAGAGCCAAGTTGTTATAGTAGCTTTTATGCCCTACGTAAAAGTGAACCGTAATACAGGTAAGTATGAATACCTTGTCAGTTATAATCCCCAAGAATGGCCAAAATTTCCAGAAAAAATGTTAGTCCAATCATCCCTAGTCGGGAAGATGATGAGGCATCCCTTTGCCCCAGAACCCTGAGATATTCAAGTATAGCTCCATTAGCACCGACTATGATTTACCATTACTTGAATATTTCAATAAAGATGAGGCCGATCATGGCTCCAAAAACTCCCAAAAAGAATGTAGTTTTTCCCTCAGGAGATAAACCACCATCTAGTGACATTGAAGGAACAATCATTTGGCAGTCTGAATATTCTCTTTGAGCCTCAAAAGCCCAAAAGTTTTCAGGTCACTTCTCTTCCTCCCACAAACACTCTTCTCAAAGTTATTCCCCTCCCTAGCGATACTATCCCTTTTTAGCTTTTCATTTTTCCAAAGTAGAAACAATATAGCTGCCCATAACCCATTTTCTCAAACTACGGAAGAATCCGAATTTGATATTGCAAAATTAGTTTGGGAAAGAAAAGATGCACTTGCGGCCAGAGGCACCTAAGAAAGAAAAAAGAGGTAGGAAACTACCTCTCAAGCCCCGAGTCTCTACGTTTCTCAACCACAAAGATATTTTGAACAAGTAACATCTCAGATGTCTGACACCCAACAAGCAGAGGAGTTGTTAGATGTTTCGGACAAAGGAGCTTTTCGACGTTTTTTTTCTTCCAAGAAGCTTCTGGGGAAGATGCTTCCAAGGTAACTAGTAAGTACGGGTACAGTTTTGGACATCATCGAATTGAAATTTTGAATTTTGACTTTCTAAAATTCTCAACCAAACTCGATCCATTCTAGGTTCAATTAGATTCGTCTTTTTTATTATTTCGATTCAGTTACAGAAATCAGTTTGTTTAGTTTCAAAGTTTAAACAAACAACCATTTTCATTTCAGTTTTAGAGCAAACATAACCAAAAGTAATGAGATCCTAAATTTGCAGCCTCATAACCAAGACATTAACCAAGAATGAACCATAAACTTACAAGCATAATATCATATAAATAGCAAAACAATAGCTTGACAACTTGTGAAAGAATGCAAACCCACCAACAATACATTACATATACAAAATGAACAATCTAACATCTTGCAACCTGCAAGCAACCAAGCATAATTACTCAGTTTGCATAATAGAGAAATAGACACTCAGTTCAACCATTAGAATCCAGCAGCATTGGTGACTAAGGTAGTAGCCAAAAGAAATGCAATCCTAAATTTGGTACATGCCACAATAGTTAAAATGTAGTAATTAGTAATAACTTTAGTAGCAGGAGGCAGCAAAAGCAGCAAGACATGCCTAGCAGCAGGCAACAACCATCTCTTTTGCAACCAAAAACCAGCCATCTCACTAAGTATGGTCTGAAACTTGAAAGAATAAGTAGCCATTAATGCTACAAATTTAAAAGAAAACAGTGTTCAATTGAACCAACAGATACCACTACTATCATTTCCAGAATAAAAAAACCAATTAAACACATGAAATAAAGATATGTTTGAACCATTTCAACTGGTCCAACAGTGAAACTGTATAATATAATAAACTCAAATCATCCAACAGTCAATAGAAATTATAGATGTAAATAACACCTTCAAGTTAAGAATAAAAAGGAAGTAACAAGATTAGCTGATTTAGATTACTAATAGAACCTTTCAAAAATATATGTAAGGCTAAGCATAGTTGTAACGACCCGTTGGGTTGTTAATAAAGGCCCGTGAAATTCGTGTCCTAAAAGCATCGTTAATCAGTGTACGGTTAGTCGTGTGGAGGATTTGTTCGTTAAATTTGATTCTCAGTCAAGTTAGAAAGAAATTAAAAATCGTGTGAACCACCTGGGCCAGATCATTGCTACAGCGTGGGATAGACCGCTGCAGCGGGTCCGTCCTAGCGACGACGTTCCTCGCTATAGCGAGCGTCTCAAGAATTGAGAGTCCCGCCCTAGCGGAGCTCTACTCCGCTGTAGTGGAGGAGCGTTGTTTCCAGAAGACCACCATCACGGATAGTTTCCCCGCCCTAGCGTGCCCGCTACAGCGGACATCGCAAATCAGACCTGGTATTTAAGTCCCATTTCGGGATTTGACCTCATTTTTCTTAAAACCCTATATCCCAGCTGCCATTTGGGACATTTTGGGACAAATCTCATGAATGCTTGGAAAAGGTAACCCCTTTACACCCCATTTATTTTATTCTCTCTCCAATTTATTACTTCTTTCACTAAGATTATCTACTCGATTTAATAAAAATGGAGGCTTTCTAATTGTTCAAAACCTAGGTTGATAAAAAGGGAATTCTTGGCTTGAAATCATGTCATTCTTGAACTAATCACCTAGATTCTTATTCTAGGCTAAATAAACCAACCCCAAATGCAAATCTCTCATCTATTTTACAAACGGGTCACAACTTGGTTTCTTGAAATTGGGAATTTATAAGGAAAAGAGTTTTATTTAAGACTTGTTTGATAAATTTAGCAATAAAACCTGGAATATTGGTCTATGAAAACTTAGGGAAATCTAGTTGGGAATAATTCTGATTTTACCCTTACAAACCCGAAACCTTGTATGCAAATTCTAGAAATTGACTTATTTCACTTGGACTCATTAACCTCCCTAGACCCCTTGTTGCGAGTCATGGTTCGAGAAAGAGAAGATGAAGACAAATGGATGTTCGTGGCACCAACTCGGCCTTGAGGTAGGTTACGACTTACTTGAGTAAACTTTGATTAGCATTTCATTTATGTATAATAGGAAGTGATGGAGAAAGCATGCCTAGGTCTCCGGACATGAAGTTGGGTTGGATAGTTATAGATTCGTATTGTTATGCGTGGTTATCGTATTGTTATTCTTGTTAGTGGACTTGTTGGACGTGAGTGTTGTTGTAGTTATGACTTGCTTGATGCCTACCGTGGGATATGTACTACTATTGAGCTTTGTTTACCTTTTTGGTTAGACTTTGGTTAGCGAATCATATGTAGAGTTAGTGATTGTTAGAGAAAGCACGTAAACCTTCGGGTATGGAGTTTGGGATGGAATACTGTTATATCCCGTATTTTGCATATTCGGAAAATTCAAAATAATTGTGGCTAGTAAGAGATACGGCAGTATTTTGATTTTACTTAATATATAAGTTGTTCATGGAAAAATATTGATGCGGAAATATGGAGGAAGGCTAAGGGCAAAATTGGAAATTTGGAAAATAGTTTTCATGAGTTACAAAAATTTGTCATGAAATAATGGGCTTGAAATAAAAAAGAAGAAAAAATTTTTGGGCTTGAAATTGGCCAAGAGGTGGCCGGCCATAGAGCAAATGGCCCAAGGCCCATGAAAAATTTAATCCAAGCCAAATAAATAGAGAGGGCCACTACTTGTTCTTCCATTCTTTAGAACTTTCAAGAAAAAAAAAAAGAAAGAGAGAGTGAGAGCAAGAAGGCCATTCGGCCAACAAAAAAAAAAGAAAAAAAATTTGAAGCCTTCCATCCTTGATCAAAACATTCATTTCTTCTTGAATTCCTACTAATTCCAAGACCCTCTTCAACGTGGTATAATTATTAAAGCAAGAAAACTACTTTTGTGACAAGTGCAAAAATTCTATTCAAGTGGAAAATTGAGGAAGAAGGTAAGAATTTCCATTCTTTTTCATGTTATGGAAGGTTTATATATGTTGTAGTGAGTAGAATTGAACGAAAATTATAGAAATGTTATGTGTTGTGTGTGTGTGGCCGTGTGGTGCTAATTGGTGGAGGAAGGATGAATTAATTTTATTTAGCATGTTAGTTGTGTTGTTGTGGCCTTTATGATGTAAATGAAAGACTAATGGTTCAAGTTGGCATGGAAATTGGTTGTAGGTTGTTGTAGGAAATTAATGCAATTGTAATATGGTTTTATGTAATTGTGGAAATGGAGTTGCTAAAGTGTGCATTGTTGTTGTAGTTTGTGAATTTGAAAGTAGAAAATACGTCTTTGTAGTTTTGTTGCGTTTGAGAAGATTTCGGGTGGAGTATGGTGTTGGTGGGATTGTTTGAATATTGTATAGATTGTTTGAAATGTTCTTGAATTGTGTTTGAATGATCTCGGATTAGTAATGAATATGTGAGCGTTAATATTGGCTTGAATGTACGTAGTTGAATTGAATGTGATAAGCTACGTAGAGAAGAAGGTTACTAATGTTAGAATGCGCTTTAAATTGATTCTTGATGTTACTAGTATGGTTGTTGGTATTGTTGGTATGGTTGTTGATGAATTTGGCCGAGTTAAATTCTCGGGGATGTTGAATTTACAGGGGAGATGCTGCCGAAATTTCTGTAGACAAGTACTAGTTAGAATTGGATTTTTAAGTACTTGTAGCTAATGTTTGGTAATTGATAACGTTATTGTAGATATTGGGGAGCCCGAGACTTGAGTCGGGATTTGGTTAGCGAGCGATCGAGGTAGGTAAAGCCTACCTTTCCTTCTTTTGGCATGACCTTATGAAATGAACAAATAACGTACATGTATGCCTCTAAAGAAAATTCTATTCTTAGAGCCACTAGGATGGCTAATATCTTTGACTTCCATAAGCTATTCCATATGGCTTGATACGTATTTATGATGTTTGAAGATTCTAGTTGTTATGTTTCCGAATGTTGTTCGAAAGAAAAATCGAGATGACTAAAGTCTTTGATGAATACTTTGATACGTAAATATGGTCCTAAGTCTCCATCTGATTTGATCCATAATGTTATTTGAAAGTTTCCTAATATGAATGATACTTGAATTTCCAAATATGGCTTATGAAATGTTTTTAGAAGGTTCTGTACTTCAAAAGCTCGCAACTTTCTTATATTAATTCCGATTGACCTGATACTTGTTTCTGAGCTTTCTGATATCGGTATATATATATATTTATTCATCGAGTCTTGGAATTTATTTACTTATATGCATATGGTTTCCTCACTACTCCGCTCGTGCATACTACTATTACATCGTTTGCCGGGTCCCGGGCCGGTTTTGTGATCGTGCGCACTATGTTATATTCGGCAGTATGATGTGTTACGGTTCCCGAGTTCCTCGCCATAGGGCCGGGTACCGCTTATATACGGCGTTATGATGTGATATGGCATATGATGTGTTTTGATGTTGTGATATGTTACGACGATACGATATGTTCGGGGATTGTACGGAGATTTGAAACCTTCTGGAGTATGATGTGTTGTGGCGCCAGCGTCGGAGTGGCGACCACGTTCCTGAGCCCTATGCATGATTTTTATTTGCATGATTTATGTTTTCAGAAAAGGTTTTGATATACTAACTCTGTATCCATTTTCCATACTCCTTATTTCAGTTCTGATTTGGATTACTGTATTTCATGCTTTACATACTCAGTACATATTTCGTACTGACCCCCTTTCTTCGCGGGCTGCATTTCATGCCCACAGGTACAGCCGTTCGTTCTGGTGACCCGCCAGTGTAGGATCCTTATTCTTCTATTTGGAGTACTCCTTTGATCCGGAGCTCA
This sequence comes from Lycium barbarum, assembly GCF_019175385.1. Classification (NCBI taxonomy): domain Eukaryota; kingdom Viridiplantae; phylum Streptophyta; class Magnoliopsida; order Solanales; family Solanaceae; genus Lycium; species Lycium barbarum. The sequence goes on from NC_083347.1 coordinate 43,343,172, forward strand.
TATTTTTGGTACATATCTTTTGTTATACATGTTTCTGTATATATGACTATTTGGGGTACGGCGGGGCCCTGTCCCGTCATATGTTTCCGTTATGGTTTGTAGAGGCCTGTAGACATATATGTGGGTCATGGGTCGTGTTTGTTCTATTATGTCTGTGACTTGTGCCTTAAGCGGTCCCGTTTGCTATTATGGCCAAAACGGCCCATATGTTTGTATGTTCGGGCGGGCTTTTGTATGATATTTCTGTTACAGGTGACCGCTTAAGATGACGTCTGTTCTCAGTATCCGTATAAATTAACGTATGTTAAATATGAATAAGTCTTTGATATGTCGATTTGGTAAGTAAATGAGTATGGGTGTCCAATTAGGGCACTAGTCACGGCCCACGGGGTTGGGTCGTGACAAATACTTAGGTTGGTATTTTGTTGACTATGGCTTGTCGCCTTATTGTGTTCTATTGAGTTGTTGCCTTATTTCGATTTGTTGGCTTGTTGCCACATGATTGATTCTATAGTTGATGCTCAGTGATTGCCTTATGATTCGGAGAGCATATTTATCATTGTTGATGTTGTTGGAAAGGAAAATAAGGTTATGATATTGATATAGTGTTTGAGGTATGTGTCCATGTGTGGCACGAGTGATTCTTATATTCTTGATGTCATTGTTATCATGCATACACCCATTAATACATATATTGGGATCAGCGCCACGACCCAACCGGAGGGCCACGACGGGCACCCGGAGCTAACCTATCGAGCACCACAAACAAACATGCATCTCATAATCATACCTAAGTGGGACATAATGTTAACCATCAAATATCATAAACCGTAAGGGACATAAGCATATATATATATATATATATATATATATATATATATATATATATATATATATATATGTCATCAAACTGTGCCCATGTATACAAGCCGATAAGGCTGCCAAAATAATGTGAACAAATATGGATCGAGAAGGTCATAGGACAACTAACTATGCACATATGTCTACGAGCCTCTACATAGAATACATGACATAATAAGGACGGGACAGGACCCCGCCATGCCCATACGCATATACACAAGAGAATAGTACCGGCTAAACTGCAGCTCCGGTACAAATGTAGCGCTCCTGTATTGTCACGACCCAACCGGAGGGCCATGACGGGCACGCGGTGCTAACCCACTCAGGCACCTCTTAACGTACATTTTCATTCACATCTAGGTGAGCCACATGGCTTAGTCATAATTTACATACATCAATAGTGCTAATCTCGTTGGGTAATAATACATTTATATCATCATCAATAACGATGCCCATATCCATATACACAAGCCGACGAGGCTATCAAGATGATATACAAAATATGCGCCGACAAGGCTACAAGACATCTAACCATACACAACTGTCTACGAGCCTCTAAGAAGAGTAGGTAACAATATATAGGTGGGACAGGACCCCGCCATGCCCATATGTATGTACACAAAAGAATAATACCCAAAAGCTGTAGCTTCGGATGAAATGGAGCTCTTCTATGTAGTCCCTGAATAAGAAATCTATGGATCGAGCCTGTCTCCCTGTCCACCTGCGGGCATGACGCAGCGTCCACAAACAAAAGGATGTCAGTACGAATAATGTACTGAGTATGTAAAGGATAATCAACATCATAGTAGAAGCATAAGAGACAGCACAAGAAATATCATAAGATATAGCATGAGATGGGAGAATGCGGAGGTAATAGAGTCATTTGTACCTCTAGTGGCCTTCATCATATCTACTTACTTGTCTTTCATAGGGACTTTCCATTTCTAATGCTTACTCATGTACATACATACATACATATATATTCGTATTCGTATTCATATTCATACTCGTATCCATATCAAATCCAACCATGAAGGTTTGGTGTTCCACATACCCGGCCATGACAAGGCTAGGTGATTATACATACCTGGCCTTATCAAGGCTCAGTGTTATCCGTACCCAACTGCAGTGGTGTGCGCACGATACTTATACACGTATACATGAAAGTCCATAAGTATCATCAACATCACTGTCATCATTGTTTTCGTTACTTCTATCCTTAGAGGATCAACTACCATATAAAGGAGGCAATAGTATTGTGAACGTATTAAGAATCATGAGCTTTGGTAATCTTAGAGATAGAGTCATTTGAAAGACATTATGGAACTCACGAAAGGATATATATAGCAAAGGAACCATGCCTTAATTAAAGAAGGGTTAGCCTTACATACCTCTTTGTCTTCTTAACTAATTAACATTCACCGTTAAATCTTGAAAAATCTACATTAGAAGGATTCATACCATAGTTAAGCCTTAATGACGCCCTTAAATTCAAACTAGAATAAATCATGATCTAATGAAAATTAGGCAGCATTTCCCATATTTCGTCAACTTCCACCATATTACAAAACAACTCCCAAACATCCATAATACACCCACAATATCATAATCAACTAATCACATTCCATTAAGTCTTCAAAGTTCACCCTTATGTTCAACTTATACCAACAACCTCACACCCATTTTAGCACATTTTCATACAATGCTTCCTTATCACCATTAATACCTTCCATAACAAGATTATATCCATATTATACCAAGAAACATGACTCAAGTTGGCTTACTACTCAAAAACATCATAAAAGTTACATTTAGCCCTCATTTTCTACTTTCTTCTTCTACCCAAGTTGTTCAACAACTAAGCATTCTTAAATAACATGAAATAAGCAGGAAAACTAACCTTTTATCTCATGGGAATGAGCCTTGGAGCAGCTATAAACTTAGGTGAAAACCCTACCTTCAATACCGAAGAATCTCTTGTAGTCTACTAACCCTAGGAAGCCTTCTAACACATGAACACTTTGATTCTTGCCCCTTGATCTTTGTTTTATCTTGGATTGGGGTGGAATAAGCTTGGAGAAGGGTTTTGAGCTCTCAAGAATTGTGGAAGATAAAAAATGAAATAAATGAACAGGTGTCTTCTATTTATACAAGAAGTAAAAATTCGGCCTGATGGACTTATACGGTTCGTATAATATTTTACGGTCCGTATAAGTTGACAGTCTAAAACCACCATGGAAAAGTCCCTTTCTGTAAAGGTTTAGTTATACGGACCCCCCTTACACGGACCGTATAAAGCTATACGGACTGTATAAGTGGCCATATAACTCCCAATTGTACGAAACTTTCTCTCGTTGATTCGTTTGACTTCTATTCCTCGTGGAACCTTCTTGGCACTTACATAATACTTCATTAACCATACAATAGGCCCTATAGCAGCCCTTCAAGATATTCTAAATAACCATTAGCTCAATTATAGCGAAAACCTTTCCGAACACGACTTATATTTCACTTCCTTCAACAAACTAAATTTCACTTATTCGTATGACTTCAAAATCTTATGGTATGCTCCTTAAGTTATATAATACCTTCCTTAATCTCGTAAGGATTTAGTAATCACCTTAAGCTCACATTAGCCTATCCACAAGGCAAGAAGTTCAAAAATTTCCGAGGTGTAACTTTCTTCCCCTCTTAGGAACATTCGTCCTCGAATGTTAGGTTCTTGGGGATTCTATAAAATGTTTTCTAGAGTTTTCCCTATAATATGGCACTACCATCCTGTACAGAAACCCAAAATACATCGCCTCACAGGGCTACAACAATAACATCAATAACCGTAGCCACACACGACCAGGAAAACATCAAGGAAAACACTACATACCTGAGGATCATGGAGTCTCTACCTGGGGGTGAAAATAAATGCGGGTACCTGAAATTCATGTCTTCTTCAGCTTCCCAAGTCATTTCCTCTCTATTATTATTTCTCCATAAAACTTTAACTGAACCTACCTCTTTGGTTTTGAGTTTTCGTTCTTGCCTATCTAAAATGGCAATGGGGACTTCTTCATAAGAAAATTGTTTGGTAACTTGGACATCATCTATTGGTACAGTTCTAGAAGGATGTCCAATGCACTTATGAAGCATCGATACATGGAAAACTGAGTGAACTGACTCCAAATCAGGAGGTAGATCTAATTCGTAAGCCACTTGGCCTGCATTGCGTGTAATCTCATAAGGTCCAATGTACCGAGGACTAAGCTTGTCTTTCTTGCCAACTCTCATGACGCCCTTCATTGGCGACACCTTAAAAAATACCCAATCTTTCACTTGGAACTCTAAGTCCCTTCGGCGATTATCTGCATAGGATTTCTGATGACTCTGAGCTGTTAATAATTGATCTTGTATAAGCTTGACTTTCTCTATAACTTGTTGGACCAAGTCCGGCCCTATCAATTTGGTCTCTCCTACTTCTAACCACCCAATTGGAGATCTACACTTTCGGCCATATAAAGCCTCATACGGGGCCATTTGGATGCTAGAATAATAGCTGTTGTTGTAAGCAAACTCAATAAGCGGTAAATGATCATCCCAATTACCTCCAAAATCTAATATGCATGCCTGTAGAATATCCTCAAGTGTCTGAATGGTACGTTCAGCTTGCCTATCTGTCTGTGGGTGAAATGTCGTGCTAAGACTCACCTGAGTCCCCAAACCTTCTTGAAAAGATTTCCAAAAATTGGCTGTAAGATGAGTCCCTTTATGGGATATAATAGATACTGGAACACCGTGAAGTCGCATTATCTCTTTAACATAAAGCTTTGCATAATCTCCTGCTACATATGTAGTTCTAACTGGTAAGAAATGAGCTGCCTTCGTGAGTCTATCCACAATCACCCATATAGAGTCATACTTACGTCGAGAACGGGGTAGGCCTGTAATGAAGTCCATGTTAATTACTTCCCATTTCCAAGTTGGAATTTCTATAGCTTGCAATAATCCGCCCGGCTTTTGATGCTCAATTTTCACTTGCTGGCAGTTAGGACATTAAGCTATGAATTCCGCTATATCTTTTTTCATCGCATTCCACCAATATATAGATTTAAGATCATGATACATCTTCGTTGCTCTGGGGTGAACGGAATAACGGGAACAATAGGCTTCTCTTAATATTTGGTGGCGTAATCCTGCAACATCAGGAACACATAACCTGCCTCGACATCGGAGGACTCCATCTTTAGAAATCTCAAATGATGACTTCTCCTTCTGAGGGAGTGTATTTCTGTAATGAATTAGCATGGCATCTTCGTATTGACGCTCTTTTACTTCAACTACTAGCGACGAGATAGCTGAATTTTGAATGATAGCTCCCATACTGCCTGAGTCCACTACTCGAACTCCTAGGCTAGCTAACTGCTGGAGTTCACGAGCTATCTCTTTTTTCTCTGGCTGCACATCGCATAAACTTCCCATGGATCTACGGCTAAGAGCATCAACCACAACATTTCCCGGGATGATATAGGATACTAACATCATAGTCTTTCAACAATTCCAATCACCGCCGTTGCCGTAAATTCAATTCTTTCTGCTTGAAGATATACTGAAGGCTCTTATATCTGTATAAATATCAACGTGGACGCCATACCAATAATGTCTCAACATCTTCAATCCATAAATCACTGCAGCCAATTCAAGATCATGGGTCAGATAATTTTTCTCATGTTTCCGTAACTTCCTTGAAGCATACGCAATCGCCTTACGATGTTGCATCAACACACAACCCAATCCAACGCCTGAAGCATCACAATAGACAACATAACCTTCCGATCCCTCTGGAAGTGTTAGGACTGGGGCAAAAGTTAATCTATCATTTAGCCCTTGGAAACTACGTTCACAGGTATCTGTCCATTGAAACTTAGCTGATCTCTGGGTCAGCTTCGTGAGTGGTGCAGAAATAGAAGAAAAGCCTTCTACAAACCTCCTATAATAACCTGCTAAGCCCAGAAAATTGTGTATTTCCGTGGGAGTTGTGGGCCTTAGCCAAGTCTTCACGACCTCAATCTTTTCGGCATCTACCCGTATTCCATCTGCTGAAATAATATGCCCCAAAAAGGTCACTGAGTTCAACCAAAACTCACACTTGGAAAATTTGGCAAATAACTCTCGAGTTTGAAGAACTCTAAGAACAGTACGCAAGTAATCCGCATGTTCTGCCTCAGACCTAGAATATACCAGGATATCGTCGATAAACACAATCACAAATAAATCTAGGAAGGGCTTGAACACATTGTTCATCAAATCCAAAAATACTGTCGGTGCATTAGTTAGCCCAAACGACATTACCCGGAACTTGAAATGGCTGTATCTAGTTCTGAAGGCTCTCTTGGGAATATCTTTCTCCCTAACTCGCACTTGATGATACCCGGACCTCAAATATATCTTTGAAAACCATATGGCGCCTTGTAATTGGTCAAATAAGTCATCAATCCTTGGAAGCGGATATTTGTTCTTGATTGTCACTTTATTTAACTACTGATAGTCAATGTACATTCACAAGGAGCAATCTTTCTTTCGGACAAACAACACGGGTGCTCCCTACGGGGAAGAACTAGGCCTAATAAAGCCTTTCTCGAGCAAGTCCTTCAATTGTTCCTTCAACTCTTTCAACTCTGCGGGAGCCATTCTGTAAGGAGGAATAGATATGGGCTTGGTATCTGGTAGCGTATCTATAGTGAAATCGATCTCCCGCTCAGGAGAGAGACCTGGAAGCTCTTCCAGGAATACATCCAGAAACTCATTCACCATGGGGACAAACTGAAGAGTTGGCGATTCAGCTTTTACATCTTGAACCTGAATTAGATGGTAAATACAACCTTTTGTGATCATTTTCCTTGGCTTTAGATAGGAAATAAACCTACCTGTAGGGGACGCAGTATTTCCTTTCCATTCTAAAACTGGTTCTCCTGGAAACTGGATGCGAACCATTTTCATTCTACAATCAACATTGGCATAGCAAGAAGCCAACCAATCCATGCCCATGATAACATCAAATTCCACCATTTTTAACTCATGTAAATCAATCATAGTACGATTGTCACAAATCACAACTACACAGTTCTTATATACACGACTAGCTATTACCGGTTCACCAACGGGTGTAGATACCTCAAAAGGTTTGATCGACTCCGATTTAACCCCAAACCAACCCGCAATATGTGGAGTAACATGTGACAATGTGGAGCCCAGATCTATCAAAGCATATACATCATGAAAGAATACCGATAATATACCTATGAAGACATAGGGGGAAGACTCAAGATCCTGACATCCAACCAATGCATAAATACGATGCTGGGGACCATTAGAACTGGGGGCTCTCCCTCTACCTCTACCATAGATGACTAGTGCATGTGAACCTAACCCCATAGGGCGTATAGATGATGAAGACCCAACTGCCGACCCTGATGGCTGGGCTCTACCCCTGCCACCAACCGAGGGGCAATCACGCATTATATGGCTTGGCCGACCACATGCATAGCAAACCTCTGAGCCTAGTTGACACTGGCCCTAATGTAACTTCCCGTACTGGGAGCATCGTGGCATGGGTGGCCTTTCCTGACCCGAATCACCCCTGAACTGAGAACCCGAGGCCCTGAAACTCTGACTCGGCCCGGAATGAGTAGATCTATCAAATCTCTGGCTTGAAAACTATGGAGGCGTACTAGTCATAGAATGGCCTGAATGCCTAGAAAACTGTTGTCTTTGCCCTCCTCTAAACTCACTCGTCGGACTCGAAGATCTAGCCTTCATGCTATACCCTCTGTCATGCTCATGCTCATTTCTTTGTTGTTGTTGTTGGCTTTCCTCTAAATTCTGGGCATGGGCTTGAATGCGTGAAATATCTATATTGTCCTGAAGGGACACAGTCAAGCATCTATCCATCAAGTGTGGCCCTAGGCCTCTCACAAATCGATGCACTCGGTCACCCACATCCGCTACCATGGCTAAAGCATACTTAGGCAAAGAATTGAAGCGGAGACTATACTCTAAGGCACTCATACTTCCTTGCCTAAGATTCAAGAATTTATCGGCTCTAGCTCGCCGAACCTCTAGAGGCAAGTAATGTCGGAGGAAGGCATCTACAAATTCTTGCCATACCGGGGGAGGTGCATTGACTCCCCGTGAAGCCATCCAAACCGTATACCAATGAACCGCGACATCCCGGAGTCTATAGGATGCTAACTACACCGATTCCACGTCTGAAGCATGCATTAACCGACATGTCCTCAACATCCTATCAATAAAATTCTGAGGGTCCTCTTTCGGCTTTGACCCGAAAAATTTTGGAGGGTTCAAGCTCGTAAAATCACGGGCCCTTGCACTAACATCCCTATCACCTTGCCCTGTACCTTGCCACTGAGTCTGAGCGGCAACCAACTGAGTAAGTAAATGAATGGCTTCTTTTGCATCTTGGCCTGAAGCATCTGGTGGAGGAGCTGGAGCTAGAGGTGCTAGAGCTAGGGTTAAGGTTACCTCGTGCTCCTAAAAAATAGGCACTGGGTGGGAGGACTGAGATTGAGCCGCATTCTGGGACTCACCCTCCTCTATATCCGTTGGCAGTGCTCTATCAACCCGTTTTTCTGCCACTGTCTTGCCCTTTTGGGCTGCCATAGCCTTACTCTTTACAGGCATTTCTGAAATACATAATACATGGTTAAGGAAAGAGATTCTTATATTATGGCTCTATCACATGATCTTATGAAGAAAGAAGGTCATTCATTCCAAAAAATGTCCGCAGCCTCCTGTTTATAAATGTGGCGTGCAACACACCTATAACCAAGACTCTACTGGACACAGCTCGTAGACATACCCTAGGACAGAACTGCTCTGATACCACTATTGTCCCGATCCAACTAGAGGGCCATGACGGGTACCCGGTGCTAACCCACCCAGGCACCTCTTAACGTACATTTTCATTCATATCTAGGTATGCCACATGGCTTACTCATAAATTACATACATCAATAGTGCTAATCTCGTTGGGCAACAACACATTTATATCATCATCAATAACGATGCCTATATCCATATACACAAGCCGACGAGGCTATCAAAATGATATACAAAATATATGCTGACAAGGCTGCAAGACATCTAACTATACACAACTGTCTACGAGCCTCTAAGAAGAGTAGATAACAACATATAGGCGGGATAGGACCCCGCCATACCTATATGTATGTATACAAAAGAATAATACCCAAAAGCTGTAGCTCTGGATGAAATGGATCTCCTCTATGTAGTCCGTGAATAAGAAATCTTTGGATCGAGCCTGTCTCCTTGTCCACCTGCGGGCACGATGCAGCTTCCACAAATAAAAGAACGTCAGTACGAATAATGTGCTGAGTATGTAAAGCATAATCAACATCATAGTAAAAGCATAAGAGACAGCACAAGAAATATCATAAGATATAGCATGAGATAGGAGAATCATGAGGTAATAGAGTCATTTGTACCTCTAGTGGCCTTCATCATATCTACTTACTTGTCTATCATAGGGACCTTCTATTTCTAGTGCTTACTTATGTACATACATACATATTTATTCATATTCGTATTCATATTCATACTCGTATCCATATCATACCCGACCATGAAGGTTCGATGTTTCACATACCCGGCCATGACAAGGCTCGGTGATTATACATATCTGGCCCTACCAAGGCTCAGTGTTATATGTACCCAACTGCAGTGGTGCGCGCGCGATTGGTATCGTACCCGGCCATATAAGCTCGGTGTTACATAATAGTCATACACACTTAGACACGTATACATGAAAGTCCATAAGTATCATCAACATCATTGTCATCATTGTTTTCGTTACTTCTATCCTTAGAGGATCTACTACCTTATAAAGGAGGCAATAGTATTGTGAATGTATCGAGAATCATGAGCTTTGGTAATCTTAGAGATAGAGTCATTTGGAATAAATTATGGAGCTCATGAAAGGATATATATAGCAAAGGAACCATGCCTTAACGAAAGAAGGGTTAGCCTCACATACCTCTTTGTCTTCTTAACTAATTAACGTTCACCGTCAAATCTTGAACAATCTATATTAGAAGGATTCATACCATAGTTAAGCCTTAATGATGCTCTTAAATTCAAACTAGAATAATTCATGATCTAATGAAAATTGGGCAGCATTTCCCCTATTTCGTCAACATCCACCATATTCCAAAACAACTCCCTAACATCCATAGTACACCCACAATATCATAACCAAGTAATCACATTCCATTAAGTCTTCAAAGTTCACCCTTATGTTCAACTTATACCAACAACCTCACACCTATTTTAGCACATTTTCATACAATGCTTCCTTATCACCATTAATACCTTCCATAACAAGATTATATCCATATTATACCAAGAAACATGACTCAAGTTGGTTTACTACTCAAAAACATCATAAAAGTTACATTTAGCCCTCATTTTCTACTTTCTTCTTCTACCCATGTTGTTCAACAACCAAGCATTCTTAATAACGTGAAATAAGCATGAAAAATGACCTTTTATCTCAGGGGAATGTTCCTTGGAGAAGATATCAACTTAGGTGAAAACCCTAGCTTCAATACCCAAGAATCTCTTGTAGTCTACTAACCCTAGGAAGCCTTCTAACACATGAACACTTTGATTATTGCCCCTTGATCTTTGTTTTCTCTTGGATTGGGGTGGAATATGCTTGGAGAAGGGTTTTGAGCTCTCAATACTTGTGGAAGATGAAAAATGAAATAAATGAACAAGGGTCTTCTATTTATACAAAAAGTGAAAATTCAGCCTGATGGACTTATACGGCCACTTATACGGTCCGTATAAGTGGACCGTATAACACTACCATGTTCTGTAAAGGTCTAGTTATATGGAACCCCCTTATACGGACCGTATAAAGTTATACGGACCGTATAACTCCCAGTTGTACGGAACTTTCTGTCGTTGATTCGTTTGACTTCTAATCCCTGTGGAACCTTCTTGGCACTTACATAATACTTCATTAACCATACAATAGGCCCTATAGCATACCTTCAAGATATTCTAAATAAACATTAGCTCAATTGTAGCGAAAACCTTTCCGAACACGACTTATATTTCATTTCCTTCAACAAACTAAATTTCACATCTTCGTATGACTTCAAAATCTTATGGTATGCTCATTAAGTTATCTAATACCTTCCTTAATCTCGTAAGGATTTCATAATCACCTTAAGCTCATATTAGCCTATCCACAAGGCAACGAGTCCGAAAATTTCATAGGTGTAACCTGTATACTCACTGAAGAAGTAGCCTAGGGGTCTGGTCCGTCTCCGTGTCTACCTGCGGCCATGAATGCAACGTCCACAAATAAAATGACGTCAGTACAAATAATTTACCGAGTATGTAAGGCATGAGTAATAACATAATGAAAGTATAAGGATAACATAAGATAAAAGAGATCAACCTGTACCTCTGAATACCTCTTAAGGCGGATGTCATACATGCTTAGCTTTTAAAAAAAATATTTCTGTCACGACCCAACTGGAGGGCCGCGACGGGCAACCGGTGCTAACCCACCCAGGCACCTCTTATCATACTTTCACATTTACATCTAGGCGAGCCGCATAGCTAAATCATATTTTCCATCAATTATTCATAATAATCCCATTGGGCAATGATACATATATATATATATATGTATATATATATATATATATATATAAATATCACCATCAATAACAATGCCCATATCAATGTACATAAGCCGACGAGGCTAACAAAATGATGTACACAAGACTAGCCGACAAGGCCAAATACATCTAACCATATACACATGTCTACGAGCCTCTAAGGAGAGTATGTCATATCATATAGGCGGGACAGGACCCCGCTATGCCCATAAATATGTACGCAAAAGAATAAGTACCAAAAGCTGTAACTCCGAATGAAATGGATCAAGTCTATCTCCCTGGCCACCTGCAGGCATGACGCAGCGTCCACAAATAAAAGGACGTCAGTATGAAGAATGTACTGAGTATGTAAAGAAACATCAACATCATTATGAAAGCATAATAGACAACGTAAGAAATAGCATAGGATGGGAGATAGTAGAATCATCATCATCAACACTTAATTGCTTTTCGTAGGGACTTTCCATTTCTAATGCGTGATTGTGTACATACATCCATAGTCGTATCCGTATTCATATCCGTACTCATTTACATTTCATATCCATAATTATATTCATATATATATTCATATTCATATTCATATTCATACACATATTCATATACATATCATTTACATAGCTTACCCGACCACGAAGGTTCGGTATTTCGCGTAATCGACCATGGCTAGGCTCGGTGATTATACCTATCTGGCCCTACCAAGGCTCAGGGTTACACATACCTAGCCCTACCAAGGCTCAGGGTTATCCGTACCCAACTGCAGTGGTGAGCGCGCAATACATATATATTCTACCCGGCCTTATAAGCTCGGGATTTCATAATGGTCATACATAGACACATATACATAAAAGCTCATAAGCATCTTTAGCATCATTACTATCATCGTTCATTACATCTATCCTTAGAGGATTACTCGTCTTAAGAGGAATTTAGTACAATCGTAGCATATCGAGAATTATGAGCTTAGTAGCTTTTGAAGATAGCATCATTTGGAGGACATCATAGGCTCATAGAAGATTAGATATTTGGCCAAAGAACCATGCCCTATGAAAGAAGGGTTAGCCTTACATACCTTCCCGTTCAACTATTCTATCACTTGCACGTTCTCCTTCAATGCTCACGTTTCTACCTTCATTAGAATTATACTATCATTAGAAAATCGATGGATAGCATACATGACTAAAGCTAGAGAAAATTGGACAGCATTTCCATTATTTATACGACTTCCTCCATATCATATATCAACTCCCAAACATCAATAATAACATTCACAATGTCATAACAATACTCTTTATTCACATACATTATCCATATTCCTCAATTCACTTCCAATCATCCATATCCATGGTCATAGCACACGATTACATTCATTCACATACAATGTTAATACCATGTTCTCAATATCATTTATAACATGATTATAATCATAACATATCAAGAATCATTACTCAACCCAAGCTACTACTCTCAAACATCACTATTCTCACATTCAAGACCCATTTTCTATATCCTTCTATAATCCAAGTGTTTCAACTTCTCAATACCTTAAAAAACGTTAAAATACCATAAAACATACCTTAGATATTGTAGGAATGAACCTTGGGTGAAAACACTTCACTTGAGCAAAACCCTAGTTTCACCTTCACTTGGATTCCTTGTCTTGGATGAGCTTTAATGGGTTTCTTACACTTGATTCACTTAGTTTGGTGTTGTTGATCACTAATATCCCTTGAATTCTTGTGGGAGAAGTGTAGAGAGATATTCTAGAGAGAAGGGGAGTGAAGGGAAATGAAATGAAATAAGACTTGGACCCTTATTAATAATACTCAAATCTGTCCCGACCTATTTCTACGGACCAACATACGGTCCGTATAAATTATACTGACCGTATGTCTGGCCGTAGATTTGGTCCAGAGAGGCTGGCCATCTGGGCTGATTATACGGCCAAACATTCGGCCAGTATAATTTATACGGCCAGTATGTTGGGCCGTACAATGCCCAGTTCTTCCGAACTCATTCTCGTCGACTCGTTTGATCTCCAATCCTTATGGAACCTTCTTAACACTTGTTTATCACCTCATTAAAAATCTAAGGGACATTATAACTCTTCTCCAAAACATCATTAAGTCATCGTTAACTTGTTACTTGTAATTCCTTTTCGATACCTATCGTATGCCTTGCCTTCTCTTGGCAAACTTTCTCCCCTTACCTCGAATGTCTTTGAAATGTTAATTAGGGTCATCCAATGTCATTTCTTACTTATTGAAATACCATATAATTCGTGCTCTTCATTAGTCTATTCACTGTACATCAACGGGAAATTTTTCGAGGTGTAATATTCTTCCCCCCTTAAGAACATTCGTCCTCGAATGTTAAGTCCTCGGGGATTCTACAAAAATTTTGCCAAAGTTTTCCCTGTAATATGGCACTACCATCCTGTCACAACAGCCCTTAATAACAATGCTTCACAGGGCCACAACATAATAGCAATAGAGTTTGGCCACACACGGTCCAAATGCATAAAGGAAAACATGCATACCTTATGATCTTGATGTCTCATCTTGGATCTCTCCCGGGGGCTGAAATAAGTGTGGGTACTTGGATTTGATAATTTCTTCCACTTCCCATGTCATTTCTTCTCGGTTATTGTTTCTCCATAAAACCTTAACTGAGGCCACTTCTTTGTTTCTAAGCCTCCGTACTTGCCTATCTAATATGGCAATGGGTACACCTCGAAAAATTTTCCGTTAATGTACAGTGAATAGACTAACGAAGGGCACGAGGTATATGATGTTTTAATAAGTAAGAAATAACATTTGATGATTCTACATGAGATTTCGAAGATATTCGAGGTAATAGAAGAAAGTTTGCCAAGAAAGGCAAGGCATACGTTATGTATCGGAAAGGATTTATGAGTAATGAATTAATGATGACTTGATGATGTTTTGGAGAAGATCTATAACGTCCCTTAGATTGTTAATGAGGTGTTAAACAAGTGTTAAGAAGGTTCCATAAGGATTGGAGATCAAAGGAGTCGACGAGAACGAAATCGGAATAGCTGGGCATTATACGGCCCAACATACTGGCCGTATAAATTATACTTGCCGTATATTTAGCCCAGATTGGCAGTATTCACTGGACCAAGTCTACGGCCAGACATACGGTTAGTATGATTTATAGGGACCGTATGTTTGTCCGTAGAAACATGACGGGACAGATTTTAAGTTGATATAAGGAGGACCCAAGTTCATTATTTCATTTAATTTCCTCACCTCACACCTCAAGAACACTCTAGAACCCTCTATACTCTTCATCCACAAGAACTCAAGAAATATTCATGATCAACCTCATCAAACCACGGAAATCAAGTGTAAGAAACTCATAAGAGTTCATCCAAGTCAAGAAATTCCAATGGAAGTGAACTAGGGTTTTGGGGTAAGAGGAGTATTTCCGGGCAAGGATTATTCCTACAACATCTAAGGTAAGTTTTATGGTATTTACATGTTTTTTAAGGTATTGAGAAGTTGAAACACTTGGATTGTAGAAGGATATAGAAATTGGGTCACAAAGATTAGAATAATGAGATTTTGAGTAGTAGTTTGGAATAAATCATGAATATTAATATGTTGTGATTATAAGTATGTTATGAATGAAATTTAGAACATGGGATAAGCATTATATGTGAGAGAACGTAATAGTGAACTATGACCATGATTATGGAGGAATTCAAGTGCAATTGTGAAATATGGATAACGTAGATGAATGATGATTGTTGCTTATAATATTGTGAATGTTGTTATGGATGTTTGGGAGTTGATATGTGATATGAGGAAAGTTGTATAAATAAAGGAAATGCTGCCCAAATTTCTCTAGCTTTAGTAAGCACGTTCTTATAATCGTTTAGCTAATGTTAATGTGAATTCTCTGGAAGGTAGAAACTTGAGCATTAAAGGAGAACAATCAAGTGATGGAATTGTTAAACGAAAGAGGTATGTAAGGCTAGTCCCTTCTTTCTAAGGCATGACTCCTATGGCATGAATCCTCCTACCTTTCCATGATTTTCCTACATATTAGAAATTATGAGTCTATGATTATAGAGAGCTTCATACAAGATAAAGAAAAGAGATACGTTACGAGCATGACAATACTGATGATGAATCTAAGTCTAGAAGTCCTGAGGCTCATGATATGACATTCCTACGAAGCTATTGATCCTTATATGATTCCTATGATATTATTTTCCCTACCTCTCCATGACTTTCTTATATTTTGGAAACTAAGAGTCTATGTTCATGAATAGCTTCTTATGAGAAACAGATGAGAAATATGACATGAATACGATAATAATGATGATAAGTCTAAGCCTAGAGATTCTAAAGCAAGATATGATGTCCATGAAGTTAATGATCCTATTTACGATCCCTTGATGTTGTTCATGGTGTACACTCACCTTAAAACGTTAGTTCCTTCAAGGTGAGATATGATGAATATGATCACTCCATAATGTAATCGGGGGTTCTCGACCTTATGTCACCCCGATATTGTTATAGACTGTCTATAAGCTCTAATGCATGTCCTATGACCAATGTTTCGAAAAATTATGATTCTATGTTCATAGGGGGTTTCATATGAGAAAAAGGTAACAGATACGTTATGAGCACGATGACGGTGTTAATAGTGATAATGATAATGATGACTACGATAATAGTGATAATGATAATGATGACGATGTTAATAGTGATAATGATAATGATGACGACGATAATAGTGATAACGATAATGATGACGACGAGAATGGTGATGGTGATAATGATGACGATGATAATAGTGATGACGCTAAAGATGTTTATGGGATATATATATATATATATATATATATATATATATATATATAATGCACGCGCACCACTGCAGTTGGGTACGGATAACACTGAGCCTTGGTGGGGCCAGGTACGGACAACACTGAGCCTTGGTAGGGCCAGGTATGCATAACACCAAGCTTTATTATAGCTGGGTACGTAAGACACCGAACCTATATGGTCGGTATGATGTTACTATGTATTCAAATGTATGAAAAGCCCGGAGGACATGTATGTGACATTGTCGAGCCACTACGTAGCCGAATATAGATAATGTTTAATGTGTATGAGCAGATACGGTACTATGATATATATGATACGATGATGTATGCGCTATGATGATACATGTATTATGATTATATATGATATAGGCATGAAATGTATCCACCCTTAAAAGTTACGCAGGTTATACCTCCATCTTATATCTTATGATTTCTCTATTATGTTCATTCCATTCATGCCTTGCATACTCAGTACAATATTCGTACTGACGTCCATTTTCTTTGAACGCTGTGTTCATGCCCACAGGTAGACAGGGAGGCGACCCAGATTTATAGAAGCCGATAAGCAAACTTTGAGAGCACTCCATTATTCCGGAGGTGCCATTAATTTACTGTTTTGTGTACATATTTGTTTTGGGCATGACGGGGTCCTGTCCCGTCCATATGTCTAGTACTCTAGTAGAGGCTCGTAGATACGTATGTGTGGGTAGTATGGTCTCACGATGTCCTTATTGTATGTATGTTATTTTGGTAGCCGAAGGGATTATGTATACAAAGGTAATTATGTTTCAAATGAAAAATGGTTTTCCTACGATTATGAGCATAAGAAATACGACTGTACGCAGGATGAGTAATAGAACGAGTGGTGATCGGTGGTTAGCTCCGGGTACCCGTCATGGCCCTAGCCAGGTCGTGGCAAAGACTTTTGTCACGACCCAACAGGAGGGCCGCGACGGGCACCCGGTGCTAACCCACCCGGGCACCTCTTCATAAGTCAACTTTTCTGTCACTTGAACATCATTTACTGGCATGATCCTAGTAGGATCTCCAAAACATTTACGAAGCATCGAGACATGGAAAACTAGGTGAACTGACTCCAAATCTGGAGGTAGATCTAATTCATAAGCCACTTTGCCTACTTTGCGCACAATCTCATAAGGCCCAATGTACCGGGGACTGAGCTTTCCCTTTTTGCCAAATATAATTACACCCTTCATTGGTGACACTTTTAAGAATACCAAATCTTTCACTTGGAACTCTAAGTCCCTTCGACGATTATCCGTATAGGACTTTTGACGACTTTGGGCTGCAAATAACCGATCTTGTATGAGCTTAACTTTCTCTATGGCTTGCTGGACCAAGTCTGGCCCTATCAATTTAGTCTCTCCTACCTCGAACCACCCAATTGGGGATCTACACTTTCGCCCATATAAAGCCTTATACGGTGCCATTTGGATGCTAGAATGATAATTATCATTATAAGAAAACTCAATGAGTGGTAAGTGATCATCCCAATTACCTCCAAAAATCTATCATACATGCCCGTAACATATCCTCAAGAGTCTGAATGGTACGCTCAGTTTGTCCATCAGTCTGTGGGTGAAATGCCGTGCTAAGGCTCCTTTGAGTCCCCAAACCCTCTTGGATGGACTTTCAAAAATTAGCTGTAAACTGAGTTCCTCTATCAGAGATAATAGATACTGGAACACCATGGAGTCGCACTATCTCTTTAACATAAAGCTTTGCATAATCTTCTGCCACATATGTAGTTCTGACTGGTAAGAAATGAGCTGACTTCGTGAGCCTATCCACAATCACCCATATAGAATCATACTTATGTCGAGAACGGGGTAAGCCTATAATGAAGTCTATGTGAATTACTTCCCACTTCAAAGTTGGAATTTCTATAGCTTGCAACAATCCGATCGACTTTTGGTGCTCAATTTTCACTTGTTGACAGTTAGGATATTGAGCTACGAATTCCGCTATATCTTTCTTCATCCCATTCCACCAATATATATATTTAAGATCATGGTACATTTTCGTTACTCCGGGGTGGACAGAATAGCGGGAGCAATGGGCTTCCCTCAATATTTGGTGGCGTAACCCTGCCACATCAGGAACACATAATCTGCCTCGACATCGGAGAACTCCATCTCCTGCAATCTCAAATGATGACTTCTCCTTCTGAGGGAGTGTATCTCTGTAATGCATTAGTATGGGATCTTCGTATTGTCGCTCTTTCACTTCCACTTCTAGCGTCGAGACTGCTGAATTGTGAATGGTAGTTCCCCTGCTACCTGAGTCCACTACTCGAACTCCTAGGCTAGCTAACTGCTGGAGCTCCCGAGCCATATCTCTTTTCTCTGGTCATACATCACACAAACTTCTCATGGATCTACGGCTAAGAGCATCAGCCACAACATTTGCCTTTCCTGGATGATATAGGATATCAACATCGTAATCTTTTAGCAATTCCAACCATCGTCGTTGCCGCAAATTCAACTCTTTTTGCTTGAAGATATACTGAAGGCTCTTATGATCTGTGTAAATATCCACATGAACACCATACAAGTAATGTCTCCACATCTTTAATGCATGAATCACTGCAGCCAATTCAAGATCATGGGTTGGATAATTTTTCTCATGATTTCGTAATTGCCTTGAAGCATACACAATCACCTTACCATGTTGCATCAACACACAGCCTAGCCCAATGCCTGAAGCATCGCAATAAACAACATAACCTTCCAATCCCTCTGGAAGTGTCAGGACTGGGGCAGAAGTCAATCTATCTTTTAGCTTTTGGAAACTACGTTCACAAGCATCTGTCCATTGAAACTTTGCTGATTTCTGGGTCAGCTTTGTGAGTGGTGCAGAAATAGAAGAAAAACCTTCAACAAATCTCTTGTAATAACCTGCTAAGCCCAGAAAGCTACGAACCTCCGTAGGAGTTGTGGGCCTTGGCCAAGTCTTCACGGCCTCAATCGTTTGGCTATCTACCCGAATACCATCGGCTGTAACAATGTGCCCCAAAAATGTCACTGAGTTCAACCAAAACTCACACTTAGAAAATTTGGAAAACAACTCTCGAGTTTGAAGAACTCTAAGGACAGTACGCAAATGATCCACATGTTCTGCCTCGGATCTAGAATACACCAAGATATCGTCGATGAATACAATCACAAATAGATCTAGGAAGGGCCTGAACACATTGTTCATCAAATCCAAAAATACTGCCGGTGCATTAGTTAGCCCAAATGACATTACGCGGAACTCAATATGGCCATATCTTGTTCTGAAGGTTGTCTTAGGGATATCTTTCTCCCTAACTCTCACTTGATGATACCCGGACCTCAAATCTCTCTTTGAAAACCATTTGGCGCCTTGTAATTGGTCAAATAAGTCATCAATCCTCGGAAGAGGATATTTATTCTTAATCGTCACCTTATTCAATTGCTGATAGTCAATGCACATTCACAAGGAGCCATCTTTCTTTCGGACAATCAATACGGGTGCTCCCCACGGGGATGAACTAGGCCTAATAAAGCCTTTCTCAAGCAAGTCTTTCAATTACTCCTTCAACTCTTTCAATTCTGCGGGGGCCATTCTATAAGGAGGAATAGATATAGGCTTGGTGTCTGGCAACACATCAATAGCAAATCAATCTCCCGCTCGGGAGGGAGTCCTGGAAGCTCTTCCGGGAATACATCCGGAAACTCATTCACTACGGGAACTAACTAAGAGTCGGCGGTTCAGCTTCTACATCTTGAGCCCGAACTAGATGATAAATGCATCCTTTTGTGATCATTTTCCTTGCCTTTAGATAGGAAATAAACCTACCTTTTGGTGATGCAGTATTCCCTTTCCATTCTAAAACAGGTTCTCCCGGAAATTGGAAATGAACCATTTTCATTCTACAATCAACATTGGCATAGCAAAAAGCCAACTAACCCATGCCCATAATAACATCAAAATCCACCATTTTAAACTCATGCAAGTCAATCCTAGTACGTCGGTCACAAATCACAACTATGCAGTTTCTATATACTCGGCTAGCTATTACCGATTCACCAATAGGTGTGGACACCTCAAAAGGTTTGATCGACTCCAGTTTGACTCTAAACCGACCCGCAATATACGGAGTAACATATGACAATGTGGATCCCGAATCTATCAAAGCATATACATCATGAGAAAATACCGATAATATACCTGTGACCACATCAGGAGAAGACTCAAGATCTTGGCGTCCAACCAAAGCATAAATACGGTGCTGAGGACCGCTAGAACTGGGGACTCTCCCTCTGCCTTTGCCATGGCCGACTGGCGCATGTGAACCTGGCCCCATAGGGCGTACAAATGATTAAGATTTGGATACCGACCCTGAAGGCTAGGTCCTACCTCTGCCACCAACCGAGGGGCAATCACGCATAATATGGCCTGGCCGACCACATGAATAGCAAATCTCTGAACCTAATCGGCATTGACCCCAATGTAACTTCCCACACTGGGAACATCGTGGCACGGTTGGCCTTGCCTGACCCGAATCACCTCTGAACTGCGAACCGAAAAAACTCTGACTCGGCCCGGAATGAGTAGATCTATCAAATATCTGGCCTGAAAACCGTGGAGGCGCAATAGTCATAGAATGTCCTGAATGCCTAGAAAATTGCTATATGTGCCCGCCTCTAAACTCATTCATCGGACCCGAAGATCTAGCCCTCCTGTTATACCCTCTATCATGCTAACGTTCACTTCTTTGTTGTTGTAGGCTTTCTTCTAAATGTTGAGCATGGGCCTGAATGCGTGAAATATCCATATTGTCCTGAAGGGACGCAGTTAAGCACCTATCCATCAAATGTGGCCCTGGGCCTTTCACAAATCGGTGCACACGATCACCCATATCCGCTACCATGGCCGAAGAATACCTATCCAAAGAATTGAAGCGGAGACTATACTCTAAAGCACTCATGCTTCCTTACCTTAAATTCAAGAACTTTTCGACTCTAGCTTGCCGAACTTCTAGAGGCAAATAATGTCGGAGGAAGGCATCTACAAATTCTTGCCATACCGGGGGAGGCGCATTGGCTCCCCGTGAAACCATCCAAATCGTGTACCAATGAACCGCAACATCCCTCAATCTATAAGATGCCAACTCCACCGATTCAGTGTCCGAAGCATGTATCAACCGAAGCGTCCTCAACATTCCATCAATAAAATTCTAAGGGTCCTCATCCGGCTTTGATCTAAAGAATTCCGGAGGGTCCAAGCTAATGAAATCACGGGCCCTTGCACTAACAGCCCTATCACCTTGCCCTGTACTTTTCCGCTGAGTCTGGGCAGCAACCAATTGAGTAAGCAAATGAATGGCCTCTTTTACATCTTGGCCTGAAGCATCTGGTGGAGGAGCCAGAGGTGCTGGAGCTGGGGCTGAGGCTCCCTCACGCTCCTCAGAAATAGGCACTAAATGGGGGGACTGAGATTGAGCAGCATTCTGGGACTCACTTTCCTCTACAACTGCTGGCGGTGCTCTTTCAGCCCGCTTTTCTGCCACTGTCTTGCCCTTTTAGGCTGTCGTAGCCTTTCTCTTTACAGGCATCTCTGAAATACATAACACATGGTTAAGGAAAAGAAGTTCTTATGTCAAAGCTCTATCGCACGATCTTATGAAGAAAGAAGGTCAATCATTCCTAAAATGCCCGTAGCCTCTTGTTTATAAGTGTGGCGCGCAACATACCCATAACCAAGACTCTACTGGACACGGCTCGTAGACAAACCCTAGGACAGAACTGCTCTGATACCACTTTTGTCACGACCTAACCGGAGGGCCGCGACGGGCACTCGGTGCTAACCCACCCGGGCACCTCTTATCATACTTTCTGTCACGACCCAACCCCGTGGGCCATGACTAGTGCCCGACCTGGGCTACACGTGCCTCTTGGATATAGTCAAACTGAACCTAAGAACAATATGGAAACTTGCAAAAGAACTTTAAGGTTCACAACGTTATCATGTACATATATATCCAGATACACTATCTCCTGAGGAGTCACAACTAATCAAATCATGAAATGATACGCAAGCCGACAAGGCTGCCACTACATATCAATATCATATGCAAGCCGACAAGGCTGCCACTACAGACGAACATCATGTCATAGCACATCGTACAGACACAGCTGAACAGAACTTATACACAACCCACACATATGTCTACAGACCTCTAAGAGTACGAATAGCGAAATATGATGGGACAGGGCCCCGTCGTACCCCTGGATAACATATACATATATATACCATAAGATATGTACTAAAAGTCTAAACTCCGGAACAACAGAGCTCTCCAAGACAGCTGAATAGAAGTCCTATGCTGAAGGGTCACCAAATCGACTATCTGTACCTGCAGGCATGAAACGCAGCCCCCCGAAGAAAGGGGGTCAGTACGGAATATGTACTGAGTATATAAAGCATAAAATACAATAAGGAAGATCATAACTGAAGTAGAGATTCCAGGAGACAATTATGATAATCAAGAAATCACTGTACCTGTGCCTTACGAAACAAAATCATGCATATCATTATCATATACCGTACCCGGCCCATTATGGGACTCGGTGAATAAAATCATATCATCATATAAATATACCGTACCCGGCCCTCTAGTGAGGGACTCGGTGAATAAAGTCGTGTACATGTATACCGTACCCGGCCCATCATGGGACTCGGTGCCATAATCATATCATCGTATCATCACATCATCATATCATCATATCATCGTATAATGCACCCGGCCCTCTAGTGAGGGACTCGGTGAACAATGCAGTGAAATTGTGCACGAATACATACCCGGCCCGGGACTCGGTGAATGATACAATAACAGTATGCACGAGTAGAATATCATGAGCAACCATATGCCACTACATCATCATCTGAGACTCAATAGAATCAGTGGACTAACTAACACTCGACAATAGTCATGGTAAGTATGGATGTCAATAAGAATTATATCAAATAGAGCCTCAGGAATCATATATCATGTGCCAAGATAATGTAAAACAGCTATTGGAAGTCAAGGACGTTAATTATTACAGAGTCTTTAAGAATAGGAACTCTTACACACCAACTACTATCCAACGTATAGAGGACTCGAGGGGAAACTCAATCACTTAAGAGTTCTAGCATCAAGAAGTGAATAAGAATCATGAATCATACTAAAGACTTATGAATAGAATTACCCCAAAGTTCATATCATTCATCACTTAAATCTAAGACATGCCAAAAGAAAGAAGGGACAACTTTACATACCTATTGACGACTAATCGCAAAACTGTTCGCTATGTCGCTCTTTTAGCCTATTTAACATAAAAGTAATGATATCGTCAGTAGCTATACTTTTTAGCTCGTAAATCCATAGCCCATCGCCTTATAGAACTTATTCTTTAACTTATACTTTCTCGTTAAGGGTTTTTCATTAGTTAAGGGCTTAACGAAAATCGGGTAGCATTTCCCCTATATATTCGTCTAACCCGAATTTCCAATTATTCTCCTGTTAACACAGAAATACCAACAACAGAGATATACATATAAAATCCTCACAATTCAACCCATAACAATTCTAACAACCCAACAACCCTTTTGAATCCATTTCAACCCACAATTTCCTATGACATCGATTTCAGGCATTTTCTAAATTCCAATTTCGTCCAATCCAATTTCAATAATTCCATTACATTACTATTAACATAATTACACCATAAAACAAGAAAATCTTACCTTAATTTTCTCGGAGGAATTTCTACTCTTAATTGCTCCAATTTCGCAATTTCTTCTTCCTCAATTCAATATCCAATGTTGCTATCACCTCCATGAACTTGTAAATCACTTGGAATTAATCTAAGCAAGCAAAAAATTTTTTGTTAAACAATGGGCTGCCATGGCCGAACCCCCTTTTTGTTCTCTAAGTAAACTTGCCTTTCTCTTAAGTTACTTAATTGAAAATGAAATGTGTACATGACTATTCTTAGTCATCACATATGATTTATAGGGAGTTTAGTACCCCTACACGTGCCCAACAATATGACTCATCCATTTGCTTATATTTTATTTATTTTGTTTTATTTTATATTTTTTTTAAGAATCGGGTGGGGCCCACTCAAGGTGTAATTAGCTTAATTAATTATTAATCCCCGCTTAATAATCTAATCATGGTTAGTTAATCCCTAATCTCCAATAATATTTCT
Source organism: Lycium barbarum (assembly GCF_019175385.1). Taxonomy (NCBI): domain Eukaryota; kingdom Viridiplantae; phylum Streptophyta; class Magnoliopsida; order Solanales; family Solanaceae; genus Lycium; species Lycium barbarum. Next base: position 43,367,855 of record NC_083347.1, read on the forward strand.
ACACTAAATAAAATTTATAAGCAATTCGTGTACTAATTAAAATTGAAAATTAAAGGTTCGTATTTCATGTCCGAAAATAATTCCGCCTTTAACTTGAGTCGATTTGCTTGCGAATAATTCGACGTATAAATATACGGGGTATAACACTTTCACATTTACATCTAGGCGAGCCACATAGCTAAATCATATTTTCCATCCATTATTCATAATAATCCCATTGGGCAACGATATATATATATATATATATATATATATATATAAATATCACCATCTATAACAATGCCCATATCAATGTACATAAGCCGACGAGGCTAACAAAATGATGTACACAAGACTAGCCGACAAGGCCAAATATATCTAACCGTATACACATGTCTACGAGCCTCTAAGGAGAGTATGTCATATCATATAGGCGGGAGAGGACCCCGCTATGCCCATAAATATGTACGCAAAAGAATAAGTACCAAAAGCTGTAACTCTGAATGAAATGGAGCTCCGCTATGTAGTCCCTGAGTAATAAAGCTATGGATCAAGTCTATCTCCCTGGCCACCTGTGGGCATGACGTAGCGTCCACAAACAAAAGGACGTCAGTACGAAGAATGTATTGAGTATGTAAAGCATGATCAACATCATTATGAAAGCATTATAGACAACGTAAGAAATAGCATAGGATGGGAGATAGTAGAATCATCGTCATCAACACTAACTCACTTTTCATAGGGACTTTCCATTTCTAATGCGTGATTGTGTACATACATCCATATTTGTATCCGTATTCATATCCGTACTCATTTACATTTCGTATCCATAATCATATTCATATACATATTCATATTCATATTCATATTCATACACATATTCATATACATATCATTTACATAGCATACCCGACCATGAAGGTTCGGTGTTTCGCGTACCCGACCATGGCTAAGCTCGGTGATTATACATATCTGGCCCTACCAAGGCTCAGGGTTATCCGTACCCAATTGCAGTGGTGCGCGCGCAATACATATATATTCTACTCGGCCTTATAATCTCGGGGTTTCATAATAGTCATACATAGACACATATACATAAAATCTCATAAGCATCTTTAGCATTATTACTATCGTCGTTCATTACATCTATCCTTAGAGGATTACTCGTCTTAAGAGGAATTTAGTACAATTGTAACATATCGAGAACTATGAGCTTAGTAGCTTTTGAAGATAGCATCATTTGGAGGACATCATAGGCTCATAGAAGATTAGATATTTGGCCAAAGAACCATTCCTTATGAAAGAAGGGTTAGCCTTACATACCTTTCCGTTCAACTATTCTATCACTTGCACGTTCTCCTTCAATGCTCACGTTTCTACCTTCATTAGGGTTATACTGTCATTAGAAAATCGATAGCTAGCATACATGACTAAAGCTAGAGAAAATTGGACAACATCTCATTTATTTATACGACTTCCTCTATATCATATATCAACTCCCAAACATCAATAATAACATTCACCATGTCATAACAATACTCTTTATTCACATACATTATCCATATTCCTCAATTCACTTCTAATCATCCATATCCATGGTCATAGCACACGATTACATTCATTCATGTACAATGTTTATCCCATGTTCTCAATATCATTTATCACATGATTATAATCATAACATATCAAGAATCATTACTCAACCCAAGCTACTACTCTCAAACATCACTATTCTCACATTCAAGGCCCATTTTCTATATCCTTCCACAATCCAAGTGTTTCAACTTCTCAATACCTTAAACAACATTGAAATACCATAAAACTTACCTTAGATGTTGTAGGAATGAACCTTGGGTGAAAACATTTCATTTGAGCAAAACCCTAGTTTCACCTTCACTTGGATTCCTTGTCTTGGATGAACTTTAATGAGTTTCTTACACTTGATTCACTTAGTTTGATGTTGTTGATCACTAATATCCCTTGAATTCTTGTGGGAGAAGTGTAGAGAGATGTTCTAGAGAGAAGGGGAGTGAAGGGAAATGAAATGAAATAAGACTTGGACCCTTATTAATAATACTCAAATCTGTCCCGACCCATTTCTACGGACCAACATATGGTCCGTATAAATTATACTGACCGTATGTCTGGTCGTAGATTTGGTCCAGAGAGGCTGGACATCTAGGTTGATTATACGGCCAAACATGCGGCCAGTATAATTTATACGGCCAGTATGTTAGGCCGTATAATGCCAATTCTTCCGAACTCATTCTCGTCGACTCGTTTGATCTCCAATCCTTATGGAACCTTCCGAACACTTGTTTATCACCTCATTAACAATCTAAGGGACGTTATAACTCTTCTCCAAAATATTATTAAGTCATCATTAACAAGCTCGTAATTCCTTTTCGATACCTATCGTATGCCTTGCCTTCTCTTGGCAAACTTTCTCCCCTTACCTCGAATGTCTTTGAAATCTTAGTTAGGGTCATCCAATGTCATTTCTTACTTATTGAAATATCGTATACTTCGTGCTCTTCATTAGTCTATTCACAGTGCATCAACGGGGAATTTTCCAAGGTGTAACAATTTCCATACATACATATATAATACCGTACCCGTCCATATAGGCTCGGTAATATCATCATCATCCCGCGTTCGGGGTAATCCGTACCCAACTACAGTGGTGTGCACAATAGGTGCCGTACCCGACCGACTATAGTGCGGCTTGGTGAGAGAAAATACATACATATATATAAAGCCTACATGAGAGCCCAGATAAAAGCTATAACTCTATCGGAGTGACGTAAGGTCGGTAAACCTCCTATTATCATTATGAAACTATCATCATGAATGTCACGACCCAACTAGGGGCCATGACGGGTACCCGGAGCTTACTACCGAGCACCGCTCATCATGCTAACTAACGTACTCAACCTGGGCATATATCATTATCAACACAAACTTATCATGGAACATTCTTCCAACATCTCCCAAATCATATATAAGCATAGGCCTATAAGGCTAAAAAACGGATGTACAAAATCTACAATAAAGGGGTCACCTAGCATCTACAACCCATACCTAGGTATCTACGAGCCTCTAACTGGAATACTGAAGTCATACGGACGGGACAGGACCCCGCCATACCCCAATTATGTACACAAAATAATACGCTAATAGGCTGCACCTCCGGAGTAGTGGGGTGCTCCTGCACAACTGCTGAGTAAGCTCCTAAGCATCTGCGCCGTCTCCCTGTCTACCTGTGGGAATGAAACACAGCGTCCATAAATAAAAGGACGTCAGTACAAACAATGTACTGAGTATGTAAGGCATACATGATAACATAATAAGGAAATATAGAAAGCATAAGAAGAAAAGATAAATGCAATTGCTTGCCCCTTGAGGCGGAATCATGCATGCTCACTGTTACCTTTAAAACATATCACATATACATACATAAGTTTTCTGAATCAATAACATCATTAGCTCACGTCCGAGGTAACCATCTCATGCCACCCACTAGTGGTGCTGCCCGTGTCATATAGACACGGTGTACTCATCCATAAGCCGCCCACTACGCTCACCGTAGTAGGGCTTCCCGACCGTATAGGCACGGTGTAATCATCATCATATACTTAACATGAAGCATGCATAAGAGCCCAAGTGAAAACTGTAACTCTATCGGAGTAACGTAAGGTCGGGAACCTCCGATTATGTTATGGAATATTCATCATCGCTATGCCTCGCCTTGAAAGGACTAGTATTATGAGGTGAGGCAACAATAAGGAATAACATCATTGAAATCATAAACATAGGATTATCAGGCTTATGAAAGCATCGTTATCATCATCATTATCATAGAATATATCTCATCTTTGCCTCATAAGGAGCTCTTAAAGATCTTTAACTTTCATCTTTAGGGATGTAAGAAGGTCATGGGAGTATAGAAAAGAAATCATAGTATAGAAGTCATTCCTTTGAAAGAAGGGGACTAGCCTTACATACCTTTACGTCTCCTCAACTTTATCGTCTAATTGTTTGTCTTCCAAGCTCGCGATTCTACCTTCAAGAGAATTTGCACTAAGATTAGATAACCGGAAACATACTTAAGCTTAAGCTAAAACAATTAAGAGCTAATGGGGATTTGGCGACATTTCCTTTGTTCTGACAACTTCCTCCATAAAATAAGACAACTCCCAAACATCAACAAGAACACCCATAATATCATAATCAATAGATTCTTCAAGTTAAACATTGTTTACTTTTCAAATCCGCCTTCAAAATCATCCATAACCCTACCTATGATACAACATCACATTTATTCTTCACATAATACTCTATTCATCCTCATATAATACTCCTTTAACATCATTTGTATTATTCATCACAAGATTGTACTTATAACATGTCAAGAACTATAATTCAAGTCAAGTCATTATTCAAGAATATCACTATTTCCATATTTGCACTCCCTACTCTTCTTCCTTCCATAATCCAAGTCTTTAAACCACTCAATATTCTTAATAACATGGATTGAACATAAAACTCACCTTTAATGATGTAGGAATTGACTTTGGATGAAAGTACTTCACTTGGAGAAAACCCCACTTCAATACAAAAGAGCTTCTTGATCTCTACAAACCCTAGTGAGCATCCATACAGTTTATTTTTACTAATTCTTGGTGTTTAATCCTTGATTTCCCTTGGATATATGATAATATGGTGTGAGGAATATTCTAGAGCTTCTAAGACTTAGAGAGAAAGTGAAATCTGAAAATTATTGGCAAGGGTCGTCTATTTATAGGTGACACTGCTTCGCTATAGGAAATCTCGCTCTCTTCTCTCTCCATGCAAAGCCCTAAAAGAGAGTAAACCCTAGTTTCATGATGGTGGCCGGCGGCCACCCACCACCGGTGGTTGGTCATGATATTACCTCCTCATCTCAATTTCCTCCATTACAACATTACAACCTTCAACCTTGCGCACAAATCCTTCAACAGTAGGGAATCAGAACAAAACCCTAGATAAAACCCTAACGTATGCCAATCTTGTTAACATGCAGCCACGGGATTTAGCCATGCACATGACCAAAGAAGATGTTCAACCCATAGAGATCAAGCCTGTAGTAACAACAGATGGAAAGAAAGTGATTACTTGGACAGAGGATGAAGATTTACATATGAATTCTATTGAAGAACTTGATTATGCAGTTGTGGGAAAGTTCTCTCATGGCTGGCCACAACTTGAAGAATTGGGAGTTCAAATTCCTAAACAATGTGGTATTAAAGGTGATTGTAGAATTGGTTTGTTTAGGCATCGTCATATTTTGATGAGATTGGAGAGACTTGAAGACTTTATCACCATGACATCTAAAGGTGTACATAATATTCAGTCAAAGGATGGATATTATTATCCAATGAGACCTCTGATTTATGATCCAACTTTTAAAGTGGAAGAAGAAACTACAAAAGTCCTGGCATGGATTTCATTCCCACATCTGTTACCTACTTTCTTTGTCCGAGAGTCCTTATTTTCATTGGCATCTGCTGTAGGTAAACCACTACAACTGGACATGGCTACCATTAATAAAACACGACCTAGTTGTGCTAGGGTTAAGGTTCTAGTTGATTTAATTGATGAACTCCCTGAGTCTATAACTATACAGATTGTGGACAATGAGAATAAGAAGATTAGGGATGTGAATGTCAAGATTCAATATGATATTTTACCAAAGTACTGCAAAAAGTGTAAACTACAAGTCATAATGAGGAGGGGTGTAGAATTCTGCATCCTGAATTAAAGAATAATCACTTTGAAGAGAAGGAGAAAGTAGAAGAACAACTAAACGGAGAGGTTATCCTCAAGACTAATGGGAGTGCATGGAATAAAGTTAGACATGATAAATGTTGGTTCATTTAGATGCAGATCAGTCACAAGAAAAGATAAATGTTGGTTCATCAGTACAATGGTTTCCTTCAAAATCTTCAGATGGTAAACTGGTGGAGTCTATAGAAGGGATTGAATCTAGTCAAAGTGGTGGGAAGGTGTGTTCAATGAAAAAAATCTCTCCTATGAGAAATTTACATGATTTGGTTTCACACAATCTTGTAAATGATCACAGTAGTCTATTGAAGGAAAACATTGATGATAATGTGATTAAAGATGGAGAAGATCCAGGTCATGAGCCATCTCCTAATGTGGAGAATACAAATATATCAAAGATGTTGTCACCAAATAAGGGGAGGGAAGTGGAAAAGGAAGCAATAGTCGATGAAGAGGATCAAGGCAGTAACAAAAAAGGGAAATAAAAAATCAGCTGGTATTGTTACTAATAAGAGTCAGAAGAAGAGTGGTAAGACTGTACCAGCAGATATTCAACAGCCTACTAGGGTGTTGCCAAAGAGAACAACAACTAAAGCCTACTTTAAATGATGATAAAGTCATTAATTTGGAATATCAGGTCAGTGAGGACTCAAAAGGCTTTTCAAAGAGTTCAAATGCTTCATAGATATCATAAATATTTCCTTGTGGCTCTTATGGAACCATTCCAGTATGTTAGGCACTTGCAGTTTTATAGGAGAAGACTGAGAATGAGTCAGACTGGAGCTAATTCTAATGGAAAGATCTGTTTTTTTTTTGTTTGTAGCAGACAATATAGAGGTGGAAGTTCTTTCAGGTAGTGAGCAGCAGATTTCTCTAAAATTGCTCTTTCAAGATACTGGTAAAACTTTGGTTACTACCATAGTTTAGGCCAAATGTAGTGAGGTGGAGAGATTGCAACTATGGGATAACATTTATAATTTGGAAAATGGTATGTCACTTCCTTGGATGATAGGGGGAGACTTCAATGTGGTGTTGAATAAGGAAGAGAAAATTGGAGGGATACCTGTTCTTGCTCAAGATATTGAAGATTTTACTTTTTGTATCAACTCTTGTGAATTGGAGGAAATTCAGTTCAAGGGCAGCCCTTTCACTTGGTGGAATAGGAGAGCATCTAATGACTATATCTTTGAAAGATTAGATCGAATGCTGGTGAATACAGAGTTACAAAGCTGGTTTAGTCATATGGAGGTGGAACACTTGGCTAGAACTGGATCAGACCATGCTTCACTCTTATGCACTTATGGGGAAGACACTCAGAATCAATACAGACCTTTTAAATTTCTCTAGTTTTGGGTGGAACATGAATCATTCCTTGACACAGTTCAGTAGAATTGGCCTACTTGGATGCATGAAGACCCTTTTATCAGTTTCAAGCTGAAGTTGAAACATATGAAAGGAGTGTTATCTCAATGGAGTAGAGCTACTTATGGTGATATCTTCAAGCAACTAATCATCAGGGACGAAATAGTTAGAATTAAGGAGAATTTATTTGAAGAATGTCCTAGTAGTGGGAACAGAAGTGTGTTTTAACAATCCCAAGCTGAACTCAAACAGTACTTACACTATGAGGAGAAATATTGGAGACAAAAGCCAGGTATTGATTGGTTTGTGGAGGGTGATAGAAACACCAGAGTTTTTCATAATCTGGTGAAGGGCAGGAGGAAAAGGCTACAAATCCAGAGAATTCAAGATCTTGATGGCAACTGGTTAGATAATGAAGAGGAAATGGCAAATGAAGCAGTGAAGTTTTATCACAAGAAGTTTACTCAGGAGGAAATGGGCCATACAAATGAGGATATTCTACAACATATTCCATGCTTGCTAGATCAGGAGAGTAATGAAATGTTATGTAAGGTTCCTTCTAATGATGAAGTGAAACCAGCTATGTTCAACCTCAGTGGTTCTAGTGCCAGTGGACTAGATGGCTTCTCAGGTTTATTCTATCAGATTTGTTGGTCTATTGTAGAAGTAGATGTGATCAGGATGGTGCTCGCCTTTTTCCAAGGTGCTACTCTTCCAAAGTCAATCACACATATTAATGTGGTCCTGATTCCTAAGAAAGAGATGGTACAAAGTTATTCAGATTTAAGGCCAATAAGTCTGAGTAACTTCATTAATAAAGTCTTATCCAGAGTTCTGCATGACAGGTTAGAGAAGGTCCCTCCTACTCTAATCTTTCCTCATCAGGCTGGTTTTGTGAAGGGTAGGAGTATAATTGAAAATGTTTTGCTCACACAAGAAATTGTCACAGATATTAGGAAGAGGGGCAAACTAGCTAATGTGGTCCTAAAGCTAGATATGGCAAAGGCATATGATAGAATTTCCTGGAGTTTTTTGACAAAAGTGCTAAATCAGATGGGATTTTCAGAAGGGTTCATTGATAAGATATGGAGATTGATAGCAAACAACTAATATTCAATTTTGTTTAATGGCAAAGCTAGAGATTTCTTTCACTCCACAAGGGGAGTCAAACAAGGTGATCCTTTGTCACCAACCTTGTTTATATTGATAGCATAAGTGCTTTCAAGGGCACTGAACTCATTGCATAACAACAGTTTGTATGTAGGTGTGACATTAGGAAGAGGGGCAAACCAGCTAATGTGGTCCTAAAGCTAGATATGACAAAGGTATATGATAGAATTTCCTGGAGTTTTTTGACAAAAGTGCTAAATCAGATGGGATTTTCAGAAGGGTTCATTGATAAGATACGGAGACTGATAGCAAACAACTGGTATTCAATTTTGTTTAATGGCAAAGCTAGAGATTTCTTTCACTCCATAAGGGGAGTCAAACAAGGTGATCCTTTGTCACCAGCCTTGTTTATATTGACAACATAAGTACTTTCAAGGGCACTGAACTCATTGCATGACAACAGTTTGTATGTAGGGTATGGATTGCCTAAATGGAGTGCCAACATCAATCATCTTGCATATGCAGATGATACCATAATATTTGCATCTGTTGAGAGGAACTCCTTAAAGATGATCATGGATATTCTTATAGACTATGAAGCTATATCTGGTCAACTGATTAATATTAAAAAAAGTGCCTTCTACATGTACCATAAAATGGCAGATAGAGTGATGCAGAATGTGCAGCAGGTGACAGGTTTCACAAAGGGACAATTCCCTTTCAAGTACTTAGGGTGTCCCATTTTTCATGCTAGAAGGAAGAATGTATACTACCAAGATCTCATCAAGAAAGTGACGGATAAATTGCAGAGTTGGAAAGGCAAGTTGCTAGCATATGGTGGTAAGGCTGTGTTGATAGGGAGTGTTCTTCAAAGTGTGCCAGTGTATGTGCTATATGTTGTAGTACATACTAAATACACTCTAAATGAACTCCATAGGATCTTTGCTAGGTTTTTCTGGAGTAATAAGGAAAAGGATAAAAGCAAACACAGGGTATCATGGCAGAAGATTTACATGCCTAAAACTGAGGGTGGACTAGGATTTAGGTCCTTGTTTGATATTTCTAAAGCATTGTTTGCTAAGATATGGTGGAGATTTAGGACTTCAAACTCCTTATGGTCTACTTTTCTGTGGAATAAATACTGTAAGAAGCTTAAACCAACAAAGGTACAATGGAAGGGTAGTTCACAAGTATGGAAAAAGATGTTAGAAGCCAGTGATCAAATGGATCACTTTATTTGGTGGGAACATGGAAGTGGTTCATGTGATATCTGGGAAGATAACAGGACTAGGTTGGGGCCTCTCAGGGAGGTTTCAAGCTCAGATCGCAATTTAGAAGAGGTGGATGAACTCATGAACTCAGAAGGTTAGGACTTACAAAAGATGAATGCAGTGTTACCAGAGCAGGTGGTGAATCATGTTAAGTCTGAACTGAGCATAATGGGGCAATCAACAGATGCAGATGTACCATGGTGGACCTTAACTAATTCTGGTAAATTTACAGTGAGCAGTGCATGGAACTTAATGAGGCAGCAGGAGCAAGAGTCATTGAACTATCAAAGAATATGGAGCAAATGAGTGCCATTCAAAATTTCATTATTTTTATGGAGGATGTGGAAAGCTAAAATCCCAGTGGATGATGTACTCAAAAGAATGAATATTTTCATTGTATCAAGATGCAGATGTTGTCTAAATTCACAGTCAGAGGAAACAATGCAACATCTTTTCTTAACTGGTAATTGTGCAGCAGAAGTGTGGCAGTACTATACCACTGCAGCAGGTATCATAGACCCTCTAATATAGTTACATCAAGAAGTGGTAAAATGATGGAATATGAAGTGTGCGGTTAAGTCAAAACCGGTTTTTGAAGCAATGCCATCATTTATTTGTTGGCAGTTGTGGAAGAGAAGAAATGCACTGATGAATGGAGCACAGATGAATAAGAGTAAAGTCATCTACTGCATCAATCAGAGCATTCACAACCTGATAAGTAGCCTATTTACATGATTGCATAATGTTCCACATATTTGGCCTCAGATGGTACAACTTTTAGAAGGACTGAATCCTAGATCAGGAAGTCAAATGGTACAATGGAGATGCCCAAGTGCAGGTTCGTATAAATGTAATACTGATGGTGCATCAAGGGGTAATCTAGGCCAAAGTTCAGCTGCATTTTGCATTAGAGATGAAAGAGGTGATTTGATTCATGCTGCTGCTAGAAGATTAAGCAACATAACAAATATATGTACAGAAGCAACTGCAATTCATGATGGTCTGCAATATTGTGTTAATAACCATGTGTTACCTGTGATCATGGAAAGTGACTCTCTAGCTATGGTGAACATCATTCAAGGGGACTGGGAAACTCCTTGGAAAGTTAGTATGGAGGTGCAAAAGATTATAGAATCGAGAAAGAGAGGACAAGTCCAATTTGTTCATGTTCTGAGGGAGGGCATTACAATGACAGATTTTTTAGCTAACAGTGTGTTCAATTATGCAGGTACATTAGAAGTTAACAATTTCCAGGAGCTCACACCTACAGGGAAAAGATTGCTAAATATGGATAGATCCATGATGCCTAACTTCAGATTCAAAACATATAAGGAAAGGGAACCAGATTGAAGAAGGATGTTGCACTCTAATTCAAGTTCACTACTTCCTTAGACTGTAATATGAATAGTAACTACTAAAATTGGCCTAGCTAGATAGTGGTATTAGCAGTGCTACTACTCATTCTTCTAGCAGGTTTGGATTAGAAGTTTACAAGACATATTATGGTTAATAAAGGTAGTGAGTTGGATTCATCCGGGATACACAGGATTATGATCAGTAGCAGTTTGCATATGCAGCCTCACACTTGTTTGAATGATCATGGGGTCTGATAACATAGCACCTGGTAAGAGCTTTGAGGTGTCTGATAGTGTTATCATCCCAGAACAAGAGATCTTGCAACATGAGCATTCAGTTTGCAAAACTATGATCCTGATTACAATTTCTTTAGCTTAGAGTAGTTCTTTTATAGTTTGTTGCTTTATTATTCTTTTTTCCTATCTTTGTACATACTTTGATTTTGGAATAAAATACCACTAGCATCCACATAGATGGTCTTAACTTAAAAAAAATAAAAACAATTATAGCTGACACCAGAAACTTCCAGAGAAGCGGTTCGATAGCCGGGTCGACGACCCGTCGACCTATTGACGGCCCATCGACTGGCTCTGTCGACTCACACCTGTTAATGTCTGATTGCAGAAACGCAGGGACGGTACACATCAACGGTCCGTCGACATGTTGACGACCTATCGACCGTGACTGGTGCATGCAGACTTTTCTTGATTCAGTTCCAATTTTGCCGATTTGATCCGTTCAACTTATAGTCCCGTAAATTACCAGGAACACCTGCTAGTACATTTGTACACGAGGTAAGACACCCTCTGCCTTAACTTTCTCCCACGAGCTCTCTTCTCTTCCTCAAGTGTCTTTGGAATCATAATTTGAATCATTAAGTATCCCTTCTTACTTGTAGGGACACCATAAACACCTTAACTTGCGTTAGTCTATTTACCGCGCAACAACCCGAAATTCCGAGCCGTAACATTCTCCCCTCCTTAAGAACGTTCGTCCTTGAATGTTAAGTTCTCAGGGATTCTACAGAAATTTTGCCAGAGTTTCTTCTGTAATATGACACTACCATCCTATCACAACACCCCAAAATAACATCGCCTCACAGGGCTACAATAACAACAACAAGAAAACATGGCCACACACAACCAAGAGCGTTAAAATAAAGCGTTACATACCTTATGCCAATGGCGTCTTGTCTCGAACTTCTTCTGGGGTGGAAATAACTGCGGATATTTGGACTTCATATCTGCTTCTTCTTCCCAAGTCATTTCCTCTCGGTTATTTTTTCTCCACAAGACTTTAACTAAGGCTACCTCTTTGTTTCTGAGTTTCCGCACTCAGCAATGGGTACCTCTTCGTAAGCCAACTTCTCTGTAACTTGAACATCATCTACTGGCACGACTCTGGAAGGGTTTCCAATACATTTGCGGAGCATCGACACATGAAAAACTGGATGTACAGATTTGAGCGCTGGAGATAAATCAAGTTCATAAGCTACTTGGCCCACCTTGTGTACAATCTTATAAGGTCTGATATATCGTGGACTAAGCTTGCCTTTATTGCCAAATCTCATTACGCCTTTCATCGGCGACACTTTTAGGAACACCCAATCATTAATTTGGAATTCCAAGTACCGTAAGCATTTATCTGCATAAGATTTTTGGTGACTTTGAGCTGTCAACAATCGGTCTCGGATAAGTTTGACATTCTCCATCGCTTGCTGAATCAGTTCTGGACCTATCAGTTGTGTCTCTCCGACTTCAAACCATCCAATTGGAGATCTACACTTCCTTTCATATAGAGCTTCATACGGAGCCATCTGGATGTTGGAATGCTAACTGTTGTTATAGGAAAATTCAATAAGTGGCAAATGATCCTCCCAATTTCCTCCGAAATCCAGTACACATGCCCGCAACATATCTTCTAAGGTCTGAATAGTGCATTCCGCTTGTCCATCAGTTTGTGGATGAAATGCTATGCTGAGCCTCACTTGTGTTCCCAAACCTTCTTGAAAGGACTTCCAGAATTTAGCAGTAAATTATGCCCCTCTGTTTGTGATAATAGACACTGGGACACCATGAAGTCGCACTATCTCCTTAAGATACGACCTTGCATAATCTTCTGCTGAATATGTGGTCTTGGCTGGAAGAATATGAGCTGATTTTGTAAGTCTGTCAACAATCACCCATATGGAGTCATACTTGTGCCGAGAACGAGGCAAGCCTACAATGAAATCCATATTGATCACTTCCCATTTTCAGGTTAGAATTTCCATGGCTTGTAACAATCCTCATAGCTTTTGATGCTCAATTTTCACTTGTTGGCAATTTGGACACTGAGCTACAAATTCTGATATGTCCTTCTTCATTCCATCCCACAAATATATTGACTTAAGATCATGGTACATCTTTGTCACTCCTGGGTGAATGGAATATCGAGAATAATGAGATTCTTCTAGAATCTGACGACATAGTCCTGCAACATTTGGAACACATAGCCTGCCTCGGTACTTGAGAACTCCATCCGCTAAAACTTCAAATGGCGACTTTTCTTTCTCAGGAAATGTATCTCTATAATGACTCAGCTGGGGATCTTCACATTGGTGCCTTTTCACTTTCATATCCAGGATTGAAACAGATGGGTTATGAACAACAACTCTTGTATTGCCTAAATCAATTAAACGAACTTCGAGGCTAGCTAGCTGGTGGAGCTCACGAACTAATTCTTTCTTCTCCGGTTGAATGTCACATAAAATGCCCATGGATTTGCGGCTAAGAGCAGCGGCCACCACATTTTCTTTTCCCGAATGATATAGTATACTCACATCATAGTCCTTTAATAGCTCTAACCACTGCCTCTGTCGTAAATTCAATTCCTTCTGCTTGAAAATATACTGAAGACTCTTATGATCTTTATAAATATCAATATACACCATGCAAGTAATGTCTCCATATCTTTAGTGCATGAATAACTGCGACCAATTCAAGATCATGGGTCGGATAATTCTTCTCATGTTTCCTCAACTGTCTGGAGGCATAGGCTATAACCTTCCTATGTTGCATTAATACACAGCCTAACCCCACACCAGTGGCATCACAATAAATAACATAGCCTTCTGACCCTTTTGGAAGTGTCAGGACTGGGGCCAAAGTCAATCTATCTCTCAATTCCTGGAAACTACGTTCACAGGCATCAGTCCATTGAAATTTTACTGATTTTTGAGCTAACTTCGTCAATGGTGCTGAAATAGAGGAAAGCCCTTCCACAAATCTTCTATAGTAACCTGCCAATCCCAGAAAGCTATAGACTTCTATAGGCATTGTAGGCCTTGGCCAAGTCTTCACGGCCTCGATCTTTTGAGCATCCATGCGAATACCATCAGCTGGGATAATATGGCCCAGAAAAGTCAAAGAATTCAGCCAAAATTCACATTTCGAAAACTTAGCATACAATTCACGAGTCCGAAGAATTTTGGGGACCATACGTAGATGATCCGCATGCTCTGCTTCTGACCGAGAATAAATCAGAATGCCATCGATAAATATTATCACAAATAGATCTAGAAAAGGTCTGAATACATTGTTCATCAAATTCATAAACACTGCCGGAGCGTTAGTCAACCCAAATGACATCACCCGAAATTCATAATGACCATATCTAGTTCTGAAAGCCATTTTCGAAATGTCTTCCTCCTTGACTCTCACTTGGTGATACCCCAATCTCAAATCGATCTTTGAAAATCACTTGGCACCTTGGAATTGATCAAACAAATCATCGATTCTCGGAAGTGGATATTTATTCTTGATTGTCACCTTGTTCAATTGTCTATAATCAATGCACATTCATAGGGAGCCATATTCCTTTCTTACAAACAAGACAGGTGCTCCCCATGGTGATGAACTAGGCCTAATAAATCCCTTCTCGAGCAAATCTTTCAGTTGTGCCTTTAGCTCTTTCAATTGTGCTGGAGCCATTCTGTAAGGAGGTATAGAAATAGGCTCGGTGTCCGGCAGCACATCAATAGTAAAATCGATTTCCCGTTCCGGTGGAAGACCTGGGAGTTCATCTAGAAATACATCCGAAAACTCATTTTTTACTGGAACGGATTGAAAAGCCGGCAGCTTTGCTTCGGTGTCATGAACTCAACTAGATGGTAAATATAGCCTTTAGCGATCATCTTCCTTGCCTTAAGGTAGGAAATAAACCTACCTCTTAGGGATGCTGTGTTACCCATCCATTCAAGCATTGGTTCGCCCGAAAATTGGAACCGAACTATTATTGTTCTACAATCCACATTAGCATAACAAGAGGCCAACCAATCCATGCCCATAATCACATCAAAATCTAACATTTCCAGCCCAATCAGATCAGCTATAGTCTGACGATTACATACCACAATCACACAATTTCTATATACTGTCTAGCTATTACTGGATCACCAACCAGAGTACATACCTCAAAAGGTTTAATCGGCTCGGGTTTCACCCCAATACGGCCAGCAATATAAGGAGTGATATAAGACAACGTAGAACCCGGATCAACCAATGCATAGACATCATAAGAGAATACGGTCAATGTACCTGTAACCACATCAGGGGAGGACTCAAGGTCCTAGCGTCCAGCTAAAGCATAAATACGGGGCTGCCGAGGGCCACTCGAACTAGATGCTACCCCTCTGTCCCTACCACAAACTGCTAAAATCTGAGGAGTCTGCCATACAGGGCGCACGAATGAAGAAGAACCTGCTACTGATCCTGTTGGCTGGGCCCCAACTCTGCCACCTATCGATGGACAATCACGCATCATAGGCCCAACCTGACCACAGGTGTCACGACCCAACCCCGTAGGCCGTGGCTAGTGCCCGATCTGGGCACTCAAACGCATTCTAGTATATGGCAGAAGCCGACAAGGCTTTATTTCGAATTTAGATAATTTCCAGAAAAATTTTGGCAGAGTTTCCTTTGTTTTACGGACTATCCCATATACCCTGCACGCAGAAAATACCAACAAAGGCCACACAGGGCCAACAAGCAATATTTAAATATATGCGGACCGGCCGCCGCGGCGAATGGGATCGCCCAAACACAACATATACACACATCCGTACAGAAAGACCCCAACCCACAAACATGTCCACAGACCTCTAAACAGACCAACAGAATCATATGAGGGGACAGGGCCCCACCGTACCCATGAACGAGAATATACATATATAGAAGTGTCAGACTATACCAAAAGATGGCTCTGAATAAAAGAGCGCTCCAAAAATAGGAGAATGAGATCCTAAGCGGACGGATCAGCAAACCTGTCGTCGGTACCTGCGCGACATGAAAACGCAGCCCCCGAAGAAAGGGGGTCAGTACGAAATAGGTACTGAATATGTAAAGCCTGAATTACAGAAACAAACTCATAACTGGTGCAGAACATACAGAAAGTAAACGGAAAATCCAAAGTATCAGATACGTAATTTCAAAACATGCAGAGTGTGTACAGAAACATATGTCATATCGAATCCGGCCCCTGCCAAGGGACTCGGCAGGCAGAACGTGGCCACCCTCCCGACGCTGGTGCCACAACACAGAAGAATCAGAATAGGGGCATAACCCCGTAGCATAGTATGTCATATCAAATGGCCATAGCAAATAATATCAGAACAAGCGGACATGGCACATCATACTCCACAAACCCATGTACGCAAATACCTGCCCCCTCACATCGAGGCACGGCGAACAATGCAGAGGATCACGCTTGACAACATATCCTGGCCCGGGCTCAGTGTGGGAAACATTGGGGCATCCACGAATGGAGTAATGAGAGACTAATGCAATTTAAAAATATCATAAATGTTTTCAAAGACTCGGTGGAGCGTATCAAAGCCAAACAAATCCAATGGAGTTGGACGAGATCATAATAGATGCATTTCGGATATCATAGTAATTTACAGAAGTATAACCTTCCTGAAGTCGTTCCGAGTGTCAAAATAATTTACAAGACTTAATAGAATATTTAAAACAATATTCTTTAGGTAATTAAAAAGGGTAGTCAAAACGTTTCTTTCAAAAATCGCTTAAAAAGAAAGCTTTAGTACATTAAGGGCAAAACCGGGAATAGTGGGCCCGCCTCGGGACAAACAAGGCGGCGGGCTCAAATTGTGCCCTCTAAGCTTATGGGGTCACCTAAAAAGGTTCTACAAACATTCTATGACTTTCCAAGTAATTTAGAGCAAAGTTGCATTATTTCATGCAAAGCGTTCTAAATGATTCAATTCTACTGAAGGAAAAACTGAAGTTTTCTCTTGCGGATTCTGAGGGCCAAGAAGTCTTTCGAGGCCCGGATCCGACCCTAACACACTAAGGGCATGCCAAGGGAAGAATTGGGGTTGCTTTACATACCTTTCAAGCTCCTCACGCCTTTCCAAACTCACTTCCCGTTTCGTCAAAAATCTGCAATTGGTCAAGTTTACCAATTGTGAGTTATGAATACCAAAGTTTCAACTTAATGCATAATTGTCTACCGAAATTTCGGCAGCACTTCCCCTATACATATAGCACCCCCGAGAATTCAACTCGGTTAGAAACCATCAACAACAACCCAAACGACAACATCAACATCAACAAAGAACATTAAAAACACAAATATCCTTCAACTAGTCATCTTTCTCACAAGTTGCCATAACCTTCATTCTAACCCAAACTTTCAAACTAATATCAATAATTTTACATTCATCAACAATCAAGATCATCACCATATAGTTCTAGAAACATTTCATACCGTTTTCCTTAAGTTATACACTCGATATACATAATATACAACTTTCCATCAAAGTCATAACTTGTGCAAAACATCAAATCTTTGGCATACAACTTCATAACATGTTTCCAACTTCCAAATTACTCAATGATCATCATAATTAACAACCAAACAACTTCATTTCCTTAATGTCGAAAAACCATACTAAAACGACATAAGTTTCTACATTCCAATTCAATACAAACTTATATCAATCTAACTTCATTTACATTACAAACATCACAATAACACACTAACATACTAAACAACTTAATTCATTTCCATCCCAAGTTCAATACACCACACGGCCATAAGCCTTTTTTGTCAACTTCAACTAAATCATTCAACTTCCAATTCCAATATGCATTTCATCACAACCACAACTAGAATATAACATGAATTCAACACATTGTGGCTATACCACCTATACATACATACGGCTACAAGCCATATTCCAAACCCACTTTGCAAACTTCCATTTTTCCATACAATCAACACATTTCTACATACTACAACACAAACAAAACTTACCAACACAATAAAAAGGTAGAAATTCTTACCTTTTCCTCAAGTCTTCTTCACTTGGAGATGTGATCACTTTGAAGAATCTAAAGCTTCTCCCTCCAAACCAACTATACCAAGATACAAAGGAACCTTAACTTAGTAGGAATTTAACAAGAAATTAATTTTTAAGACAAGATTTTTGCTAGCCAATTTTCCATGGCAAACCCGAACCCTCCTTGCTCTTTTTTTTTTCCTTTTGTTTGTTCTTGATCTTTAATGTCTTGAATCTTCTAATTATATAATAAGAAGACTTGGTCACATGACCAAGCACATGACCAACTAAAATGGGCTTGGGTCAAGGCCTTAGGTGGCCGGCCATGGTCCTTATTTTGGGCCTCAATTTCAATTCAATTTTTGAGCCCAATAGCTTGTGAATCATATTTTGTAATTCCCGAAACTAATTTCCAAAATTCCAAAATTACCCTTAGCCTTGTCCCACACTTCCATGACTCTATTCTTTCATGCATAACTTCTATGTTCAACAAACTATCAAATTTGACCTTACATCTCAAAAATCCAATATATATCAAGTTTTTCCAAACGTGTGAGAACACGGGATATAACATCCTCCCCCCCTTTAGAACATTCATCCTCGAATGTTAAATTAATCTTATGGGGTATGAGAGTACTTTGGGGGAGTTTATGTTTATAGACAGCATAAATGACGCACATTCATTATTGAAACAGAATTAAGTAAGGGTTCAGGATTACCTGTGGCCGTAGGGAACAAATGAGAATATTTCTTCTTCATCTCCTCTTCGGCCTCCCATGTCATTTCTTCCCTATTGTTATTCCGCCACAGCACCTTAACAGAGGCTACATCTTTGTTCCGGAGCTTTCTTACCTGGCGGTCCAAAATAGCTACGGGCTGCTCCTCATAAGATAAATGCTCCGTCACCTGAATATCATCCGCAGGAAATATTCTGGAGGGATCACCAATGCATTTGCGGAGCATAGATACATGGAATACCGGATGTACCGCCTCCAAATCAGATGGCAGATTTAACTCATAGGCCACATTTCCAATTTTTCTAACAATCTGATAAGGCCCAATATAACGCGGACTGAGCTTGCCCTTTCTGCCGAACCGCATTACGCCTTTCATAGGCGATACCTTTAGAAATACCCAATCACCAACCTGGAATTCCAAAGGACGACGCCGTTTATCAGCGTATGATTTCTGTCAACTCTGGGCTGCCAATAGTCGTTCCCTGATAAGTTTCACCTTATCAACGGCCTGCTGGATCATATCTGGGCCGATTAATTCTGTCTCGCCAATATATGAAACCAGCCGATCGGTGACCTGCATTTCCTGCCATACAGAGCCTCGTACGGAGCCATCTGGATGCTGGAATGGTAACTGTTGTTGTAAGCAAATTCAATCAATGGCAAGTGATCCTCCCAGCTACCTCTGAAATCAATAACACAGGCCCGCAACATATCTTCAAGTGTCTGGATAGTGCGCTCGGCCTGTCCGTCACTCTGAGGATGAAAAGCTGTGCTCAGGCTCAGCTGAGTCCCTAATCCTTCCTGAAAAGATCTCCAGAAGTTCGCTGTGAACTGAGCACCTCTGTCAGTGATAATAGATATAGGAACTCCATGAAGCTTCACTATTTCTTTAATATAAAGCCTGGCATAATCCTCGGCGGAATAAGTAGTTCCGACGGGGAGAAAATGGGCTGATTTTGTCAGCCTATCAACAATAACCCAGATGGAATCATACTTCCGTGGAGTGCGAGGCAACCCTGTAATGAAGTCCATATTAATGATCTCCCACTTCCACGTCGGAATTTCCATTTCCTGCAACAGTCCACCCGGTTTCTGATGTTCAATCTTGACCTGCTGACAATTGGGACACTGGGCGACGAACTCTGCGATGTCCCGTTTCATGCCATCCCGCCAGTATAAGCATCAGAGATCATGGTACATCTTCGTAGACTCAGGATGGACCGAATAGCGAGCATAATGTGCCTCGCTCATAACCTGCTGCCGAAGGCCTGCAATATTAGGTACACACAACCTGCCCCTGAATAATAAAGTCCCGTCCGGAGTGAACTCGAACGGAGTCTTCTCCTTATCATAAGCTGTGTCTCTGTATCGTGCCAAAACAGGATCTTCATATTGATGCCGCTTGATATCTTCCTTAATAGATGATTCAGAAACCCCTCGGACAGAAATCCGTGTACCTCCAAATTAGGCCAGACGAACCCCAAGATTAGCCAACTGATGAATGTCACGCACTATCTCTCTCCTGTCTGGCTGTAAATCTGCCAAGCTGCCCATAGATTTCCGGCTAAGTGCATCTGCCACAACATTATCCTTTCCCGGATGATACAAAATATCCACATCATAGTCTTTCAGGAGCTCCAGCCACCTCCGCTGCCGCAAATTAAGCTCTTTCTGCTTGAAAATATACTGGAGACTCTTATGATCTGTATAGATATCAACATGAACGCCATATAAATAATGTCTCCATATCTTCAGGGCATGGATCACCGCTGCAAGCTCCAGACCGTGAGTAGGATAATTCTTTTCATGCTTTTTCAATTGCCGAGAAGCATAAGCTATAACTCTGCCGTGCTGCATCAATACACAGCCCAATCCCACGCCAGAAGCGTCACAATAAATAACATATCCATCGGGTCCCTCTGGAAGAGTCAGAACTGGGGCTGTAGTCAGCTTCTCTTTCAGCAGCTGGAAGCTTCGTTCACAAGCATCAGTCCACTGGAACTTGGCTCCCTTCTGAGTTAGCCTTGTCAAAGGCGCTGAAATCAAAGCAAACTTTTCCACAAATCTTCTGTAATAGCCTGCTAACCCCAGGAAACTACGTACCTCTGTGGGCGTCGTGGGTCTGGGCCAATTTTTCACGGCCTCAATCTTCTGTGTATCCACCCGGACACCATCAGCTGCAATAATATGCCCCAGGAATGCCACTGAAGCCAGCCAGAATTCACATTTAGAAAATTTTGCATATAATTTCCGATGCCGAAGTACCCCAAGTACCGCTCTCAGATGATCTGCGTGCTCTGCCTCGGACCGAGAATAAACCAGGATATCATCGATAAATACAATTACGAACATGTCTAAGAATGGCCTGAATACCCGGTTCATTAAATCCACGAATACCGCAGGAGCATTAGTCAGCCCAAAAGACATAACTCTGAATTCATAATGCCCATATCTGGTCCGGAATGCTGTCTTAGGAATATCAGCCTCTCGTACCCGTACCTGATAATAGCCTGACCGAAGATCTATCTTCGAAAAATATTTGGCGCCCTGCAACTGATCAAACAAGTCATCAATTCTGGGGAGGGGGTATTTATTCTTTATAGTTACCTTATTCAGCTGCCGATAATCAATACACATACGCAGCGACCCGTCTTTCTTACGCACAAATAATACCGGGGCTCCCCAAGGCGAAGTACTGGGCCTGATAAAGCCTTTTTCTAACAGATCCTTCAACTGCTCTTTCAGTTCTTTCAATTCTGCCGGTGCCATTCTGTACGGGGGAATAGATATCGGCTGAGTATCTGGAAGCAAATCAATAGTAAAATCTATCCCCCGCTCCGGAGGAAGGCCTGGAAGCTCATCTGGGAATACATCCGGAAATTCATTAACCACGGGAACTGACTGAAGAGTCGGCGTTTCTGCTGTCAAGGCATGTACCCGAACCAGATGATAAAAATAACCCTTTCTGATCATTCTCTTCGCCTTAAGGTATGAAATAAACTTACCTTTCGGCGATGCTGTATTACCGACCCATTCTATAAATGGCTCCCCGGGAAACTGGAAACGAACTACCTTATTTTGGCAGTTAACATTGGCATAACAGGAGGCTAGCCAGTCCATTCCCATAATAACATCGAACTCGACCATATCTAACTCCACCAGATCTGCCTTAGTGTCACGGCCACATACAATTACAGAACAGTTTTTATATACCTGTTTTGCTACAATAAAGTCCCCAATCGGTGTGGCTACCTCAAACGGCTCTATAGGTTCAGACGTTATACCAATTTTACTTGCAACCAGAGGCGAAATATATGACAAAGTCGAACCTGGATCAATCAATGCATACACAGACCGAGAGAAAACCAATAATGTACCTGTAACGACATTAGGCGATGCCTCCTGATCCTGGCGGCTGGACAGAGCATAAATGCGGTTCGAAGGACCGCTAGTACCAGAAGCTCCACCACGGCCTCTGCCGCGACCCGCTGGTGCTGAAGTACCTGGCCCCGTAGGGCGCATAGTCACTAATGAAGATGAAGACCCGGCGGCTGATCCGGTAGGCTACGCTACACCACCCGAACTACCCTTATACGGGCAATCTCTCACAGAATGGCCCTGACGGCTACAAGAAAAACATGCACCGGTGGCTCTGTAGCACTCTCCCGGATGGTATCTACCACAATAGGAACACTGAGGCCTAGGTGGCCTCGTCTGACCAGAACCCCTGTCTGTCCGCGAACCTGAAGCCCTGGAGCTCTGACCTGCTCCTGAATACCCTGGGCTATCAAATCTGTGACCTATAGGCTGTGGAGGTGCGCTCTGTGCCGGCTGGGATAGATGTCTGCTAGACTGCTGCGGCTGCTGAGGCTGTCTGCCCCGAAAATCTCCAGAATACCCAGATGATCTGGCCCTCTTGGGCTGTCTCCGATCCTGGCTCATATCAGGCTGACGCTCCCTATGCCGGTCCTCCATGCCCTGGGCGTGCGCCTGAATCCGGGCAATATCCATGCCGGGCTGAGCAGCCAATACCAAACAGCTGTCGACAAAATAACGGTCCAGCTCCATAATGTACCTGTGCATCCTGTCAGCCATAGTAGCTACCACAGCAGGTGCGTATCGGGCCAATGAGTCGAACTCCATACTGTACTCTCGAACACTGCGACCCCTCTGTCTCAGCAATAAGAATCTGTCAGCCCTGGCCCGCCGTAACTCCGGAGGCAGAAAATGACTAAGAAAAGCCTGAGAAAAATCATCCCAAACTGCTGGGGGAGCGCCGTCACCCCTAGATAACTCCCATGACTCGTACCAATTAGCCGCCATATCACACAACCGGTACGAGGCCAACGCAACTGACTCTGTCTCGAAAGCATTAATCAGCTGTAAAGTGCGCCGCATCTTCCTGATAAACTCCTCAGGATCCTCCTCGGGCTTAGTCCCGAAGAACTCTGGAGGACTACAAGTCAAGAACTCACGGGCTCTCGAACTGTCACGCATGTAAGCCCGGTCACCTCCCAGTCCGTGCCCCTGAACCTGTCCTGCCACAAGTCTGGTCAATAGCTGGACTGCCTCTCTCATGGACTGATCCTCAGTGCCTGGCCGTGGAGCTGGGGGCTCAGGTACTGGAATCTCGGGAGCTGGCGATGGAGCCGCCCCTCGACCTGCAGCTGCTGCTGCTCCAATCTCCTCTACAAGTGGCGGTGTGGAAGAGCCCTCTGCCGGGGGCAAAATATCAGGAGCAATATGTGCATGGGCCCTGGTAACCCTCTGGGCCCGACTAGTCTCTCCCACAGCTGCTGCTTTGGCCTTTTGGGCCGCTGTCGCCTTTTTTGGAGGCATAACTGCAAATGTAACAATTCGTTAGGGAGGAATCATCCTGATAACACAGCTCTATTGCACGATCTAAGACAGAAAGAAGGGTAGTATCCTAAATGCCCTGTAGCCTCCTGTTTATAGGTGTGGTGCACAACACACCGATAAACAAGACTCTACTAGACACGGTCTGTAGACATTCCGAGGACGAACCTGGCTCTGATACCACTTTTGTCACGACCCAACCCCGTAGGCCGTGGCTAGTGCCCGATCTGGGCACTCAAACGCATTCTAGTATATGGCAGAAGTCGACAAGGCTTTATTTCGAATTTAGATAATTTCCAGAAAAATTTTGGCAGAGTTTCCTTTGTTTTACGGACTATCCCATATACCCTGCACGCAGAAAATACCAACAAAGGCCACACAGGGCCAACAAGCAATATTTAAATATATGCGGACCGGCCGCCGCGGCGAATGGGATCGCCCAAACACAACATATACACACATCCGTACAGAAAGACCCCAACCCACAAACATGTCCACAGACCTCTAAACAGACCAACAGGATCATATGACGGGACAGGGCCCCGCCGTACCCATGAACGAGAATATACATATATAGAAGTGACAGAATATACCAAAAGATGGCTCTGAATAAAAGAGCGCTCCAAAAATAGCAGAATGAGATCCTAAGCGGACGGATCAGCAAACCTGTCGTCGGTACCTGCGCGGCATGAAAACGCAGCCCCCGAAGAAAGGGGGTCAGTACGAAATAGGTATTGAATATGTAAAGCCTGAATTACAGAAACAAACTCATAACTGGTGCAGAACATACAGAAAGTAAACGGAAAATCCAAAGTATCAGATACGTAATTTCAAAACATGCAGAGTGTGTACAGAAACATATGTCATATCAAATCCGGCCCCTGCCAAGGGACTCGGCAGGCAGAACGTGACCACCCTCCCGACGCTGGTGCCACAACACAGAAGAATCAGAATAGTGGCATAACCCCGTAGCATAGTATGTCATATCAAATGGCCATAGCAAATCATATCAGAACAAGCGGACATGGCACATCATACTCCACAAACCCATGTACGCAAATACCTGCCCCCTCACATCGAGGCATGGCGAACAATGCAGAGGATCACGCTTGACAACATATCCTGGCCCGGGCTCAGTGTGGGAAACATTGGGGCATCCACGAATGGAGTAGTGAGAGACTAATGCAATTTAAAAATATCATAAATGTTTTCAAAGACTCGGCGGAGCGTATCAAAGACAAACAAATCCAATGGAGTTGGACGGGATCATAATAGATGCATTTCGGATATCATAATAATTTACAGAAGTATAACCTTCCTGAAGTCGTTTCGAGTGTCAAAATAATTTACAAGACTTAATAGAATATTTAAAACAATATTCTTTAGGTAATTAAAAAGGGTAGTCAAAACGTTTCTTTCAAAAATCGCTTAAAAAGAAAGCTTTAGTACATTAAGGGCAAAACCGGGAATAGTGGGCCCGCCTCAGGACAAACAAGGCGGCGGGCTCAAATTGTGCCCTCTAAGCTTATGGGGTCACCTAAAAAGGTTCTACAAACATTCTATGACTTTCCAAGTAATTTAGAGCAAAGTTGCATTATTTCATGCAAAGCGTTCTAAATGATTCAATTCTACTGAAGGAAAAACTGAAATTTTCTCTTGCGGATTCCGAGGGCCAAGAAGTCTTTCGAGGCCCTGATCCGACCCTAACACACTAAGGGCATGCCAAGGGAAGAATTGGGTTGCTTTACATACCTTTCAAGCTCCTCACGCCTTTCCAAACTCACTTCCCGTTTCGTCAAAAATCTGCAATCGGTCAAGTTTACCAATTGTGAGTTATGAATACCAAAGTTTCAACTTAATGCATAATTGTCTATCGAAATTTCGGCAGCACTTCCCCTATACATATAGCACCCCCGAGAATTCAACTCGGTTAGAAACCATCAACAACAACCCAAACGACAACATCAACATCAACAAAGAACATTAAAAACACAAATATCCTTCAACTAGTCATCTTTCTCACAAGTTGCCATAACCTTCATTCTAACCCAAACTTTCAAACTAATATCAATAATTTTACATTCATCAACAATCAAGATCATCACCATATAGTTCTAGAAACATTTCATACCGTTTTCCTTAAGTTATACACTCGATATACATAATATACAACTTTCCATCAAAGTCATAACTTGTGCAAAACATCAAATCTTTGGCATACAACTTCATAACGTGTTTCCAACTTCCAAATTCATCAATGATCATCATAATTAACAACCAAACAACTTCATTTCCTTAATGTCGGAAAACCATACTAAAACGACATAAGTTTCTACATTCCAATTCAATACAAACTTATATCATTCTAACTTCATTTACATTACAAACATCACAATAACACACTAACATACTAAACAACTTAATTCATTTCCATCCCAAGTTCAATACACCACACGGCCATAAGCCTTTTTTGTCAACTTCAACTAAATCATTCAACTTCCAATTCCAATATGCATTTCATCACAACCACAACTAGAATATAACATGAATTCAACACATTGTGGCTATACCACCTATACATACATACGGCTACAAGCCATATTCCAAACCCACTTTGCAAACTTCCATTTTTCCATACAATCAACACATTTCTACATACTACAACACAAACAAAACTTAACAACACAATAAAAAGGTAGAAATTCTTACCTTTTCCTCAAGTCTTCTTCACTTGGAGATGTGATCACTTTGAAGAATCTAAAGCTTCTCCCTCCAAACCAACTATACCAAGATACAAAGGAACCTTAACTTAGTAGGAATTTAACAAGAAATTAATTTTTAAGACAAGATTTTTGCTAGCCAATTTTCCATGGCAAACCCGAACCCTCCTTGGTTTTTTTTTTCCTTTTGTTTGTTCTTGATCTTTAATGTCTTGAATCTTCTAATTATATAATAAGAAGACTTGGTCACATGACCAAGCACATGACCAACTAAAATGGGCTTGGGTCAAGGCCTTAGGTGGCCGGCCATGGTCCTTATTTTGGGCCTCAATTTCAATTCAATTTTTGAGCCCAATAGCTTGTGAATCATATTTTGTAATTCCCGAAACTAATTTCCAAAATTCCAAAATTGCCCTTAGCCTTGTCCCACACTTCCATGACTCTATTCTTTCATGCATAACTTTTATGTTCAACAAACTATCAAATTTGACCTTACATCTCAAAAATCCAATATATATCAAGTTTTTCCAAACGTGTGAGAACACGGGATATAACAACAGGCATAACAAGCATCTGAACCTCGGCGACACTGACCCGAATATAATCTACCGCACTGACTGCATCGCGGTATCGGTGGTCTCCTCTGACTAGGATCTCCTCCAAACTGGGAGCCTGAAACTCTCGAGCTCGAACCCTGTCCTGAATAAATGGGGTGATCAAATCTCCTACCCGCAAATAGAGAAGGTGCACTAGTTATAGACTAGCCTGAATATCTGGAATATGGCTGCCTCTGACCCCCTCTGTACTCACTACCAGCACTAACAGATCTGGCTCTCTTACTCTGCCCTCTGTCTACATCATGGTCACCTCGGTGCGGTTGCTGCTGTTGTTCTAAATTCTGGGCATGGGCCTGGATACGGGAGATGTCCATCCCCTACTGTAACGAAGCTGTCAAGCAATATTTAAACAAATGTGGCCCTAAGCCACTCACAAATCTATATACTTCTTCTCCCATACCAGCTACCATAGTGGGAGCATATCTAGCGAACGAGTTAAAATGGATACTATACTCCCAGGCACTCATATTTCCTTGCTTTAGATTCAGAAACCTATCAACTCGGGCCCTTTGAACCTCGGGTGGCAAATAGTGACTAATGAAAGCATCTACGAATTCATACCAAACCGAGGGAGGTGCATTTTCCTTCCTTGAAGCTATCCAATTATTATACCATAGAACGGCGACATCCCGCAATCTATAGGAAGCTAACTCCACTGACTCAGTATCGGAAGCATGTATAATCCGCAGCGTCCTCAATATCTCGTCTACAAAACCCTACGGCTCTTCATCCGGCTTTGACCCGAAAAGCTCCGGCGAGTTCAAACTCATTAAATCACGAGCTCTGGCGCTAGTGGCTCTATCACCCGGACCCGCACTCTGCCGCTAAGCCTGTGTGGCAACTAGCTGAGTCAATAGCTGAATAACCTCGGTTATCTGCTAACCCGAAGCACCCGGTGGAGGAACTGGAGGCACTGGGACTGGAGCTGGAGCCCCTTCATGCTCCTTCGAAATAGGCGGAGTGTGAGAGGTATGAGACGGAGCCTTATTATGGGATTCACCCTCTTCTATATGTATCGATAACTCGTGTTCAACCCGCTTTCCTGCTGCAGTCTTGCCCTTCTGGGCAGCTATTGCTTTTCTCTTTACCGGCATCGCTGAAATCATAACGCGCAATTAGGGAAAAGGAAGTCTTATAACATAGCTCTATCGCACTATCTATGGAGAAGAAGGACGGTCATTATTCCTAAATGCCCCGCAGCCTCTTGTTTATAAGTGTGGCACGCTTCACACCCATAAATCAGACTCTACTGAACACGGCTCGTAGACACACCCTAGGACAGAACTCCTCTGATACCACTTTTGTCACGACCCAACTAGGGGCCATGATGGGTAGCCGGAGCTTACTACCGAGCACCGCTTATCATGCTTACTAACGTACTCAACCTGGGCATATATCATTATCAACACAAAATTATCATGGATCATTCTCCAAACATCTCCCAAATCATATATAATCATAGGCCCATAAGGCTACAAAAATGATGTACAAAATCTACAATAAAGGGGTCACCTGGCATCTATAACCCACACCTAGGTATCTACGAGCCTCTAACTGGAATACTGAAGTCATATGGATGGGACAGGACCCCGCCGTGACCCAAATATGTACACAAAAGAATATGCTAATAGGCTGCACCTCCGGAGTAGTGGGGTGCTCTTGCACAGCTGCTGAGTAAGCTCCTAAGCGTCTGCGCTGTCTCCCTGTCTACCTGTGGGCATGAAACACAGCGTCCATAAAGAAAAAGGACGTCAATACAAACAATGTACTGAGTATGTAAGGCATATATGATAACATAATAAGGAAATATAGAAAGCATAAGAAGAAAAGATAACTGTAACTGCTTGCCTCTTGATGTTACACCCATGCACAGTGAATAGACTAACGAAGGGCATGATGTATACGATGTTTTGATAAGTAAGAAACAACATTTGATGACCCTAATTAAGATTTCAAAGACATTCGAGGTAGGGGGAGAAAGTTTGCCAAGAGAAGGCAAGGCATACAATATGTATCGAAAAGGATTTATGAGTAATAAGTTAATGATGTATTAATGATGCCTTGGAGAAGAGATATAATGTTCCTTAGGTTGTTAATGAGGTGTTAGATAAGTGTTAAGAAGGTTCCATAAGGATTGGAGATCAAACGAAATAACGGAAATCATTTCAAGGAAAATAGGGTTATACGATCGACTTATACGGTCCGTATAACATTATACGGTCCGTATAACACCAGCAGAAATGTTGTTTCTCTGATGGTGAAGTACGGTCACTTATACGGACCGTATAATGTTGTACGGACCGTATAAGTGTCCGTGGAAGTCCCGACTGGCTGAGTTAAGTTCAATTATATAAATGTGATCCCACTTCACTAATTTCATTTCCCACACTTCTTCATCTCTCTCAAGGCTTCTAGAGGGTTCCACACACTTATTCCATAAGAACTCAAGAGAGATTCAAGATCAGCTTCATCAAACTAAGAGAGTTAAGTGTAAGAAGCTCACTAGAGTTCATTCAAGACAAGGAATCTAAGTAGAAGTGAAGCTAGGGTTTTGGAGCAAGAGGAGTATCTCCGCTCAAGGCTTATTCTTACACTATATAAGGTAAGTTTTATGATCATTCCATGTTGTTTAAAGTAATGAGAGGTTGAAAGACTTGGATTGTAGAAGGATATAGGAAATGGGTCATGAATGTGAGGATAGTGACATTTTGAGTGGTAGTTTGGAATAAGCCATGAATATTGATACGTTGTGATTATAATTATGTTATAAATGACATTTAGGACATGGGATAAGCATTATATGTGACAAAACGTAATAGTGTACTATGACCATGATTATGGAGGAATTGAAGTGAAATTGTGAAATGTGGATAATATAGATGAATGATGATTGTTGCTTATAATATTGTGAATGATGTTATGTATGTTTGGGAGATTGATATGTAATATGAGGAAAGTTGTATAAACAAAGGAAATGCTGACCAATTTTCTCTAGCTTTAGTAAGCACGTTTTTGTAATCGTTTAGCTAATGTTAATATGAACTTCTTTAAATGTAAAGACGCGAACATCGAAGGAGAACCATCAAGCGATAGAATTGCTAAATGAAAGAGGTATGTAAGGCTAGTCCCTTCTTTCTAAGGCATGACTCCTATGACATGAATCCTCCTATCTTTCCATGATTTTCCTACATATCGGAAATTATGAGTCTACGATTATAAAGAGCTTCATACAAGATAAAGAAAAGAGATATGTTACGAGCATGGAAATACTGATAATGAATCTAAGTCTAGAAGTCCTAAAGCTCATGATATGAGATTCCTGCGAATCTAATGATCTTTATATGATTCCTATGATATTGTTTCCCTACCTCTCTATGGCCTTCTTACATTCCGGTAACTACGAGTCAACGTTAATAGAGAGCTTCTCATGAGATAAGGATGAGAGATATGTCATGAATACAATCATAATGATGATGACGAGTAGGTATAAAGAATCTGAAAGTGAGATACGATGTCCATGAGGTTAATGATCCTAAGTATGGTTCCATTGATGCTTTTCCTTGTGTACACTCACCTTAAAAATGTTAGTCCCTTCAAGGTGAGATATGATGATTATGATCATTCCATAATGTAATCGGGGGTTCACGATCTTATGTCACCCCGACATAGCCATAGATGCCTTCTAGTTCTAGTGTATGTTTTAGTGATAGATGTATAATAATGCTAAGCTATAATAAGGTTACAATAAGCTTATGATAAGGTCATGATATGTCTATGAGATGCATAATAATGATAAGCCTATGGTGTGCACACGATGATACAATTCCACCATGCCTAAATGGCCGGACATGTCACCGCAAAGGCGGGCTGCTTGTGATTCCACCGTGCCCAAATGGCCGGACATGTTACCGCTAAGGCGGGTTGCTTATTATTCCACCGCGCCTAGAAGGCCGTACATGATCACCACTAGTGGGCGGCATATGATGGGTACCCAGACTATATATATATATATATATATGATACGATGATGTATACATTATGATGGTACATGTGCTATGACTATATCTATGATAAATGCCTGAAATGTATTCCTCCTTAAAAGTTGTGCAGGTTACATCTTCATCTTATGTCTTATGATTTCTCTATTATGTACATTTCATTCATGCCTTACATACTCAGTACAAGGTTCGTACTGATGTCCGTTTTCTTTGGACGTTGTGTTCATTCCCGCAGGTAGGCAGGGAGGTGATCCAGACTCGTAGGAGCTATTAGCTGATTTGAGAGCACTCCATTGTCTCGGAGGTGCCATTGACTTATTCTTTTGTGTATATATATACATGTTTTTTGGGCACGACGGGGTCCTGTCCCGTCCCTACGTCTAGCACTCTAGTAGAGTCTCGTAGATACGTATGTGTGGGTAGTATAGTCTCACGGTTTCTCCTCGTATGTATATATATTATTTTGATAGCCGGAGAGCTTATGTATATAAGGTAATTATGTTTTCAATGAAAAATGGGTTTCCTATGATTTAAGTAAAAGATTAATGAATTAACGCTTGATGTGTATGATGAGTAATAGAATGAGTGGTGCTCGGTGGTTAGCCCCGGATACCCGTCATGGCCCCTAGTCGGGTCGTGACACTTGAGGTGAAATCATGCATACTAACCGTTACCTTTAGAACATATCACATATACATACATAAGCTGTCTGAATCAATAACATCATTAACCCGCGTTCGGGCCTCTAGCGTCCGGGATAACCATCTCATGCCGCCCACTAGTGGTGCTGCCCGTGCCCTATAGACACGGTGTACTCATCCATAAGCCGCCCACTACGCTCACCGTAGTGGTGCTGCCCGACCGTACAGGCACGGTGTAATCATCGTCATATACTTAACATGAAGCATGCATAAGAGCCCAAGTGAAAACTGTAACTCTATCGGAGTAACGTAAGGTCGGGAACCTCCGATTATGTTATGGAATATTCATCATCGCTATGCCTCGCCCTGAAAGGACTAGTATTATGAGGTGAGGCAACAACAAGGAATAAAATCAATGAAATCATAAACATAGGATTATCAGGCTCATGAAAGCATCATTATCATCATCATTATCATAGAATATATCTCATCTCTGCCTCATAAGGAGCTCTTAATGATCTTTAACTTTCATCTTTAGGGATGTAAGAAGGTCATGGGAGTATAGCAAAGAAATCATAGTATAGAAGTCATACCTTTGAAAGAAGGGGACTAGCCTTACATACCTTTACGTCTCCTCAACTTTGTCGTCTAATTGTTTGCCTTCCAAGCTCGCGATTCTACCTTCAAGAGAATTTGTACTAAGATTAGATAATCGGAAACATACTTAAGCTTAAGCTAAAGTAATTAAGAGCTAATGGGGATTTGGCGACATTTCCTTTGTTCCGACAACTTCCTCCATAAAATAAGACAACTCCCAAACATCAACAAGACCACCCATAATATCATAATCAATAGATTTTTCAAGTTAAACATTGTTTACTTCTCAAATCCGCCTTCAAAATCATCCATAACCCTACCTATGATACAACATCACATTTATTCTTCACATAACACTCTATTCATCCTCATATAATACTCCTTTAACATCATTTGTATTATTCATCACAAGATTGTACTTATAACATACATGTCAAGAACTATAATTCAAGTCAAGTCATTATTCAAGAATATCACTATTTCCATATTTGCACTCCCTACTCTTCTTCCTTCCATAATCCAAGTCTTTAAACCACTCAATATTCTTAATAACATGGATTGAACATAAAACTCACCTTTAATGATGTAGGAATGGACTTTGGATGAAAGTACTTCACTTGGAGAAAACCTCACTTCAATACAAAAGGGCTTCTTGATATCTACAAACCCTAGTGAGCATCTATACACTTGCTTTTTACTAATTCTTGGTGTTTAATCCTTGATTTCCCTTGGATATATGATAATATGGTGTGAGGAATATTCTAGAGCTTCCAAGACTTAGAGAGAAAGTGAAATCTGAAAACTATGGGCAAGGGTCATCTGTTTATAGCTGACACCAGAAACTTCCAAAGAGGCAGTTCGACGGCCGGGTCGATGACTCGTCGACGTGTCAATGGTCTGTCGACTAGCTCCGTCGACTCACGCCTGTAAATGTCTGATTGCAGAAAAACAGGGACGGTACATATCGACGGTCCGTCGACCGTGACTGCTGATTTTCCTGATTCAGTTCCGATTTCGCCGATTTGATCCGTTCAACTTATAGTCTCGTAAATTTCGAGGAACACCTGCTGGTACATTTGTACACGGGGTAAGACACCCTCTGCCTTAACTTTTTCCGACAAGCTCTCCTCTCTCTCCTCAAGTGTCTTTGGAATCCTAATTAGAATCATTAAGTATCCCTTCTTACTTGTAGGGATACCATAAACACCTTAACTTGCGTTAGTATGTTTACCGTGTAACAACCCGAAATTCCGAGGCGTAACAATGAACATATCTCACCTTGAAGGAATAATAATCATAAGATGAGATCAACATCAATAAATAAAATCAATAACCATAAGATAAATATCAATAATCGTGAGAAGAAATCAACAATATCATAAGAACATCAAGAACCATATGCTTCTAATAATTCTAGGAATGGTGACATTATGGATATGTTTTCTGTGGGTTTGTTTCAATAAGATCAAGCTGTAAGAAACAAAAGGACAGCCTTAACATACCATATCGTTTCCTTAACTACTCAACGTCTATCCTTCCAAGCTTGTAAATCTACATTCAAGAGGATTCACACTAAGGATAAGTCATCAAACGCTTATAAGATCAAACTAGATTAATTGGTAAGCTAATAAAAATCGGGCAGCATTTACCATACATTTTCTACATCCTCCAATCTTCAAAACAACTCCCAAAACCACAATAAAACATCAACAATTCCATAATCAAAAGATTACGTTCAAATTATACTCAATTCAATCCCATAACTTCTTTTCATAATCAATCCATAACAACGACTTTAACACAACCCCTTATACACTTGTATACGACACTTCTTTAACATCATTATTATCCCTTATAGCACGATTATGCTCAAAACATCCTAATAGTTATAGCTCAAGTTAATTTACAACTCAAAATATCATCAAATTCATATTTGAACTTTTCCTCCAATTTATTTTCCTCAAAACTCAACATAATTACCAAATAAACTCATAAGCATGAAACTAAGATGAAATCTTACCTCAAAATTCAAGAACACTTCAATTCCAAGGTTAATACACCTTACAAACACTCACCCAAGCATCTTCAAGAAGAGGATACAAGTGTAAAGCTCACTTGGAAACCCTAAACACTTTAATCTTCACCTTGATCTTTGATTTAGGCTTAAAAATATTTTTGAATATGTTTGGAGAGGTCTCTAGAGGTTTCTAGGACTTGGGGTTATGTCTAAAGTTATTAAAATGAAATGGAGTCATCATACTTAAATTTTGGAAATTTCCACCGACATTGTATTATACTGGCTGTATAACTTGGCCATATAACATTATACGGCTAACTAGCTGGCCGTATAACAATACACGGTTCGTATAATTTGGCCGTATAATACCACCTCAATTTTCTACTTCTCTGTTAAATTTTAATATCCTTAAATACGGTCCATATCGTAAGATACAGACCATATCTCACTTATACGATTCATATACCATATTTTCCAAAAACAACTTTTGACAAACCTTCCCGCTTCGATTCATTTATTCTCCGATCTTTCCGTAACTTACCAAACATGAGTTTTAACCCTTATAAACACAAGTTATGCATGTCCAACCTCATATATTCTTGAATCAACTCCCGATGTCCAAAATTAAGACACTAATGTACAACAAGTCTCAATGCACAAAACTACAAGGTGTAATGACCGGGTTGTGCGCTGCAACACTTACTTGGATCAGGTTGCACGTACCGCGACACTGAATGGGATCGGGTTGCACGCTTCGCAACATTGACTATTAGATCGGGCTATGTACCACAACAGGTACATGGACTCAGCGGTCCCCCATTGGTCATGATTGTCGAGGCGATGAGATATTTCCGCCCGAAGCGTGTGTGTATCACTACATTTGCATTGCACTCATCTCATATTTACATATGATTTTGTATTTAGACTTGATGGTTGACCTTTTTGTGATATGTTGAATTGATAGTGTCTCTTGAGTTTGTACTTCAGACTTATTGATACGAATCGATTTGGAGATGAAACCAAATCAATCCAAAATGCGAAATTTAAAGATACGAAGAAAAGAGGATGAGAAAAGAGGATAAAAGCAAGACCCAATTAGGGTGAATTTATGGGCAACCTTGGATATATTAAATCCAACACCTCCCAATATAATTCAATCCTAAAAGAACCTATACTTTTTGAAATCAAGGCAAGAGTGATTCAAATGAATCCACAAATGAAAAAGTCTTCATGAAATCAATGGAATTAAAGGTTCAAAGACCAAAAATGGAATCCACGATTAAATCTACTAAACTAAGCTAAACTCTAGCTAAACAAACTATGATAATCCTATCATCACTCAAATATTCATCATCCAAAATCTAAGTAATAAAATGAAAGACAAGCTATATACAAGCTAAGTAAAGAAGACTAATAGGCAATTACAATGCTACCCTTAATGAAGTAAGGACCTTGTTTGGCTAGTCTTCTTAGTGTAGTCTTCAATTCAAGAATTGGCTTTCAATGGCCAAACACGCCCCTCCTTGAATAGATGTCCCTCTAATAAACCTTGCATGCATGGCCTTCTTGCAAGCATAACCTTCTTTGCACAAATAGCCAACTCCCAAAGTTGTCCAAGTTTGCACATGTAGCCAATTTAAAGAAATGCCCTATTTGCACGTTTGGCCACTTTGCGCATTTGGTCCCCTTTCTAGTAGCTTCTTCTTCAAGCCTCGCCCAAGCCACCTCCCACACATCATAGGCCTCATTGTGCGGCTTGTATGGGCCTCTAAAGGCCTTCAACGCCATCCTTATCATCCATGCCGCTTTTAGAGCTTGAAGTTCTATATCTTGGCCTTGGATGTAAGTCTTGAAATGAGATGTGCCAAGTAGGATCATATCACTTATAGTTTATTTTGAGGAAATAGTATACGGAAACGGGATCCTATGCCGCGTGAGCGAGAGTGGGGTTAGTGTGAACTCTTCTATCATTGAGAGTGAGAACTAGAAAGCTTGGATGATGTTAGTGGGATTGTAGATGATGATTGAAACCTGTCCTTCTATTTTGTTCTGATCTAGGTAGTCTGTTACATTTGTTGGTAGAAAATCGTGCAACTTTTTTTGGAAGCGTAGTATTGTAGTAAGCTAGTGATTGTATAGGTTGAATTAGATTGATCTGATTGGTAGAACCCTCCCCGTTATAAACTGTTGTTTGACTAAACAATTACCTACTATACTTATCTGTTATTCTCTATTGTTATTATGATTTCCTAATTGTTGTCGGCCTATGATGCTTACTAGTAGGAGTGTTGTACTGATGCTACTCTTGCTACACCCTTTTTGGGATGTAGATTGTTTCTGGTTGAGTTCGTGATTAGTAACTTCTGAGGACGTGCCGGGGCTACCTTGAAGACTCTGTCATTCTAATTCTAAATGGGGTTGTCTTCTTTTATTGTCTTATTGTATTCGTATCTTAGAAACTCTTGTACTAGTCTAGATCAGATCTTTGGGAAATGGTTGTAGTCATACTTTTGTATTCCGCTTGATTTTATCGTAATGGAAAAATGATTCTATTGTTGTGATGTTCGAGTTGAGGTTTAAATGTGTAATTTTTGGAAAGGGTTCGCTTACTAGGTGGGAATATGTAGGTGCCCGCACGGACCCAAATTGGGTGGTGACAATAGTATTTCATCACCAATGATATATCACTATATTTTGTTGGAATTGCTCATGTCGATCAATAGAAATATCACTAGTACACAAGTACAACTGTGAGTTGGCACATGCTTTAGGTCAAAGTGAATGAGTGGTCTCTATCCATCCCGCATGCTCCTACTATATATACAACATGATGGCAACATATTGAGTAGACTTGAAAACCTAATCCAAATCGTGCAAAGCTGCCGACACAAGTTCTCAAGATCTCTCAAGAACAAAGTCACCTACAAGTTGAAAAACCTGATCCAGACACAAGATTTAGTGTAAGTTCTTTATATTGTTGTGAGTCTTTGTTCGTTTGTGCTTAAATTATAAACCTACTCTTCTCTTTAAAGAAAGTTGTTTGTAGGTAGATCAAAAGTCTCAAAGGGTGCTTGTTGGAAGTGTGTTTCCTCAAGCTATTGAGTGGTTCATTAGGCTAGGATTAGTCTAAATGTATTAGTATCCTTAACTAGAGTTAGCTAAGTGGAGTTTCTTGCAATCGGAGTATTGCAAGGGTTGAGGGAATATGAGAGTTAAGTTCCTAGGTTACATAAGCGTTATTGTAAGGGTCAGGGATTATGGGAGTTAGTTCCTAGCTTACGATAGAGTTATAACCTAAAGTTTCTCGGTGTAGTGGAGTTAAAATCCTACTGGGATAGGCCATGGTTTTTAATCGCTTGAGCAAGGAGTTTTTCACAGTAACATCCTGTGTCCTTTACATACTGCATTG
This sequence comes from Lycium barbarum, assembly GCF_019175385.1. NCBI lineage: Eukaryota > Viridiplantae > Streptophyta > Magnoliopsida > Solanales > Solanaceae > Lycium > Lycium barbarum. Next base: position 43,405,691 of record NC_083347.1, read on the forward strand.
CATAAGGGAGCTGGTACACAACCAGGTCCCTCCATACTGTGTTTGGTGGATGCATAGACCATAACAATTGGTATTAGAGCGGTACTTTCTAAAAGGTTAACACCTAGAAAGAATATGTGAAATGGTAGCCCCACCAAATATGGAAGATAGACAGTCATTCACCAGACATCTCAGATTTAATGGAAAGTACTATGGGTGGTGGAAGACTAGGATGCACGATTTCATCATGGCTGAAGACTCAGAGTTATGGGATGTCATCTGTGATGGTCCCTATATCCCCAAATTCACACAAGTGAAGACGGTAAAGAAACCACTATGAAAATGAGAAAGGAATACAACGAAGCTAACAGAAAAAGGGTGGAGAAAAACTTTAAAGCCAAGAAGATTCTTGAGCGTGAAATTATCACGACCCAACCGGAAGGCCATGACGGGCACCCAGTGCTAACCCACCCGGGTACCTCTTAACGTACATTTTCATTCACATCTAGGTGAGCCACATGGCTTACTCATAATTTGCATACATCAATAGTGCTAATCTCGTTGGGCAATAAGACATTCATATCATCATCAATAACTATACCCACATCCATATGCACAAGCTGACGAGGCTATCAAAATGATATACAAAATATGCGCCGACAAGGCTTCAAGACATCTAGCCATACATAACTATCTACGAGCCTCTAAGAAGAGTAGGTAACATTATATAGCCGGGACAGGACCCTGCTCTGCCCATATGTATGTACATAAAAGAATAGTACCCTAAAGCTGTAGCTCCGGATGAAATGGAGCTCCTCTATGTAGTCCCTGAATGAGAAATCTATGGATCAAGCCTGTCTCTCTGTCCACCTGCGGGTATGACGCAACGTCCACAAACAAAGGGACGTCAGTACGAATAATGTACTGAGTATGTAAAACATAATCAACATCATAGTATGAGCATAAGAGATAGCATAAGAATTAGCATAAGATAGGAGAATCAGGAGGTAATAGAGTCATTTGTACCTCTAGTGGCCTTCGTCATATCTACTTACTTGTCTTTCATAGGGACCTTCCATTTCTAATGCTTACTCATGTACATATATACATATACACAGACACACACACACACACACACACACACACACACACACACACACACATATATATATATATATATATATATATATATATATATATATATATATATATATATATATATATATATATATATATATTCGTATTCGTATTCGTATTCATATTCATACTCGTATCCATATCAAACCCGACCATGAAGGTTTGGTGTTTCACATACCCGGCCATGACAAGGCTCGGTGATTATACATACCTGGCCCTACCAAGGCTCAGTGTTATCTGCACCCAACTGCAGAGGTACGCGCGCGATAAGTATCATACCCGACCATATAAGCTCGGTGTTACATAATAGTCATACATACTTAGACACGTATACATAAAAGTCCATAAATATCATCAACATCATTGCTATCATCGTCTCTGTTACATCTATCCTTAAAGGATCAACTATCTTATAAAGTAGGTCCTAGTAACATGAAGGTATCAAGAATCATGAGTTTTGGTAATCTTAGAGATAGAATCATTTGGAAGACATTATGGAACTCATGATAGGATATATGGCAAAGGAACCATGCCTTAATGAAAGAAGGGTTAGCCTTACATACCTCTTTGTCTTCTTAACTAATTAACGTTCACCGTCAAATCTTGAACAATTTACATTAGATTCATACCATAGTTAAGACTTAATGATTCTCTTAAATTCAAACTAGAATAATTCATGATCTAATGAAAATTGGGCAGGATTTCCCTTATTTCGTCAACTTTCACCATATTGCAAAACAACTCTCTAACATCCATAATACACCCACAATATCATAACCAAGTAATCACATTCCATTAAGCCTTCAAAATTCATCCTTATGTTCAACTTATACCAACAACCTCACACCCATTTTAGCACATTTTTATACAATGCTTCCTTATCACTATTACTACCCTCTATAACAAGATTATACCCATATCATACTAAGAATTATGACTAAAGTTAGCTTACTACTCAAAAACATCACAAAAGTCACATTTAGCCCTCATTTTCTACTTTCTTCTTCTACCCAAGTTGTTCAACAACCAAGCATTCTTAATAACGTGAAATAAGCATGAAGACTAACCTTTTATCTCATGGGAATGAGCTTTGGAGAAGCTATCAACTTAGGTGAAATCCCTAGCTTCAATACTCAAGAATTCCTTATAGTCTACTAACCCTAGGAAGCCTTCTAACACATGAACACTTTGATTCTTACCTCTTGATCTTTGTTTTCACTTGAATTGGAGTGTAATAAGCTTGGAGAAGGGTTTAGAGCTCTTAAGACTTGTGGAAAATGAAAAATGAAATAAAAGAACAAGAGCCCTCTATTTATACAAAAATAGAAAAATCATCCTGATGGACTTATACGAACCTCTTATACGGTCCGTATAATATTATACGGTCTGTATAAGTGGACCGTATAACACCACCATGGAAAATTCCCTTTCTGTAAAGGTTGAGTTATACGGACCCAGCTTATACGAACCGTATAAGTGGTCGTATAACTCCCAATTGTATGAAACTTTCTCTCGTTAATTCGTTTGACTTCCAATCCTTATGGAACCTTCTTGGCACTTACATAATACTTCATTAACCATACAATATGCCCTATAGCAGCCTCTGAAGTCATCACCAAATAAATATTAGCTCGATTATAGCAAAAGCCTTTCCGAACGCAACTTACATATTACTTCCGTTATCAAACTAAATTTCACATATCCGTATGACTTCAAAATCTTATGGTATGCACTTTAAGATATCTAATACTTCCCTTAGTCTCATAAGAATTCCATAGTTGCCTTAAGCTCACAATAGCCTATCTACAAGGCAACAAATCAGAAATTTCTGAGGTGTAACATTATTCCCCTCTTAGGAACATTCGTCCTGGAATGTTAGGTTCTTAGGGATTCTATAAGAATTTCGCTAGAGTTTCCCCTATAATATGGCACTACCATCCTGCAACAGCAACCCAAAATACATCGCCTTACGGGGCTACAACAACAATATCAATAACCATGGCCACACACAACCAGGAAAGCATCAAGGAAAACACTACATACCTTAGGATAATGGCGTCTCTGCCTGAGTTTACTCTGGGGGTGAAAATGAATGCGGGTACCTGAAATTCATGTCTTCTTCGGCTTCCCAAGTCATTTCCTCTCTATTATTGTTTCTCCATAAAACTTTTACTAAAGCTACTTCTTTGGTTCTGAGCTTTCGTACTTGCCTATCTAAAATGGCAATGGGGATTTCTTCATAAGACAATTGTTTGGTAACTTGGACATCATCTATTGGTACAATTCTAGAAGTATCTCCAATCCATTTACAAAGCATCGATACGTGGAAAACTGGGTGAACTGACTCCAAATCTGGAGGTAGATCTAATTCATAAGCCACTCGGCCTACCTTACGTATAATCTCATAAGGTCCAATGTACCGAGGACTAAGCTTTCCCTTTTTGCCAAATCTCATCACGCCCTTCATTGGCAACACCTTCAAAAATACCTAATCTTTCACTTGGAACTCTATGTCTCTTCGACGATTATCTGCATAGGATTTTTGACGACTCTGAGCTGTTAATAATCGATCTTGTATAAGCTTGACTTTTTTTGTAGCTTGCTGGACCAAGTGAGGCCATATCAATTTGGTCTCTCCTACTTCGAACTAGCCAATTGGAGATCTACACTTTCGCCCATATAAAGCCTCATACAGGGCCATCTGGATGCTAGAATGATAACTATTGTTGTAAGCAAACTCAATAAGCAATAAATGATCATCCCAATTACCTCCAAAATCCAATATGCATGCCCATAGCATATCCTAAAGAGTCTGAATGGTACGTTCAGCTTGCCCATCCGTCTGTAGGTGAAATGCCGTGCTAAGACTCACCTAAGTCCCCAAACCTTCTTGGAAAGATTTCCAAAAATTGGCTGTAAACTGAGTCCCTCAATCGGAGATAATAGATACAGGAACACCGTGAAGTCGCACTATCTCTTTAACATAAAGCTTTGTATAATCTTCTGCTACAAATGTAGTTCCGATCGGTAAGAAATGAGCTGATTTCGTGAGTCTATCCAAAATCACCCATATAGAATCATACTTACGTCGAGAACGGGGTAAGCCTGTAATGAAGTCCATGTTAATTACTTCCCATTTCCAAGTTGGAATTTCTATAGCTTGCAACAATCCACCCGGGTTTTGGTGCTCAATTTTCACCTCCTAACAGTTATGACATTGAGCTACGAATTCCGCTATATCTTTCTTCATCCCATTCCACCAATATATAGATTTAATATTATGATACATTTTTGTTGCTCCTGGGTGAACGGAATAACGGGAACAATGGGGTTGTCTCAATATTTGGGGGTGTAATCCTGTAACATCAGGAACACATAACCTACCTTGGCATCGGAGAACTCCATCTCCAGAAATCTCAAATGATGACTTCTCCTTCTAAGGGAGTGTATTTCTGTAATGAATTAGCATGGGATCTTCATATTGCCGCTCTTTCACTTCCACTACTAGCGACGAGACCGCTGAATTTTGAATGATAACTCCCACACTACCTAAGTCCACTACTCGCACTCCCAGGCTAGCTAATCGCTGGAGCTTATGAGCTATCTCTCCTTTGTCTGTCTGAACATCGCGTAAACTTCCCATGGATCTATGGCTAAGAGCATCGGCCACAATATTTGTTTTTCCAAGATGATACAGGATGTCAACATCATAATCTTTCAACAATTCCAACCACCGCCGTTGCCGTAAATTCAACTCTTTCTGCTTGAAGATATACTTAAGGCTCTTATGATCTATATAAATATCAACGTGGACGCCATACAAATAATGTCTCCATATCTACAATGCATGAATCACTGCAGCCAATTCAAGATCATGGGTCGGATAATTTTTCACATGTTTCTGTAACTGTCTTGAAGCATACGCAATCACCTTACCTTGTTGCATCAACACACAACCTAACCCAACGCCTGAAGCATTACAATAGACAACATAACCTTTTGATCCCTCTGGAAGTGTCAGGACGGGGCAGAAGTTAATCTATCCTTTAGCTCTTAGAAACTACGTTCACAAGCATGTGTGCATTGAAACTTAGTTGATTTCTGGGTTAACTTCGTGACCGGTGCAGAAATAGAAGAAAAGCCTTCTACAAATCTCCTGTAATAACCTGCTAAGCCCAGAAAACTACGAACCTCCATAGGGGTTGTGGGCCTTAGCCAAGTTTTCACTGCCTCACTCTTTTGGGTATCTACCCGAATTCCATCGACTGAAATAATATGCCCCAAAAAGGTCACTGAATTTAACCAAAATTCACATTTAGAAAATTTGGCAAATAACTCTCGAGTTTGAAGAACTCTAAGAACAGTACGCAAATGATCTGCATGTTCTGTCTTGGACTCAGAATATACCAGGATATCGTCAATCAACACGATCACAAACAAATCTAGGAAAGGCCGGAACACATTGTTCATCAAATCCATAAATACTGCCGATGCATTGGTTAGCCCGAACGATATTACCAGGAAATCAAAATGGCCATATCTTGTTCTGAAGGCTGTCTTAGGAATATCTCTCTCCCTAACTCACACCTGATGATACCCGGATCTCAAATCTATCTTTGAAAACCATTTGGCGCCTTGTAATTGATCAAATAAGTCATCAATCCTTGGAAGTGGGTATTTGTTCTTGATCCTCACTTTATTCAGTTGTCGATAGTCAATGCACATTCGCAAGGAGCCATCTTTCTTTCGTACAAACAACATGGGTGCTCCCCACGGGGATGAACTAGGACTAATAAAACCTTTTTGAAGCAAGTCCTTCAATTTCTCCTTCAACTCTGTGGGAGCCATCCTATAAGGAGGAATGGATATGGGCTTAGTATTTGGTAGCACATCAATAGCGAAATCAATCTCCCGCTCTGGAGGGAGGCTTGGAAGCTCTTCCGGGAATACATCTGGAAACTCATTGACCACGGGGACAGACTGAAAAGTTGGCGATTCGGCTTCTACATCTTGAACCTGAACTAGATGGTAAATACAACCTTTTGTGATCATTTTCCTTGCCTGTAGATAGGAAATAAACCTACCTTTCGGGGACGCAGTATTTCCTTTCCATTCTAAAACAGGTTCTCCCAAAAAATGGAAGCGAACCATTTTCATTGTACAATCAACATTGGCATAGCAAGAAGCCAACCAATCCATGCCCATGATAACATCAAAGTCCACCATTTTAACTCATGTAAATCAACCATAGTACAATGGTCACAAATGACAACTACACAATTTTTATACACTCGACTAACTATTACCGGTTCACCAACGGGTGTAGATACCTCAAAAGGTTTGATCGACTCCGGTTTGACCCTAAACCGACCCGCAATATATGGAGTAACATTTGACAATGTGGAGCCCGGATCTATCAAAGCATATACATCATGAGAAAATACCGATAATATACCTATGACGATATTAAGGGAAGACTCAAGATCCTGTCGCCTTGTCAAAGCATAAATACGGTGCTGAGGTCCACTAGAACTGGGGGCTTTCCCTCTGCCTCTACCATGGCTGACTGGTGCATGTGAACCTAGCCTCATAGGGCGTATCGATGATGTAGACCCAGCTGCCGACCCTGAAGGCTGGCCTCTACCCCTGCTACCAACCGAGGGGCAATCACGCATGATATGGCCTGGCCAACCGCATGCATAGCAAACCTCTGAGCCTAGTCGACACTGGCACCAATGTAACTTCCCGCATTGGGAACATCGTGGCACGGGTGGCCTTTCCTGACCCGAATCACCCCTGAACTGAGAACCCGAGGCCCTAAAACTCTGACTCAGCCCGGAATGAGTAGATCTATCAAATCTATGGCCTGTAAACTATGGAGGCGCACTAGTCATAGAATAGCCTGAATGCCTAGAAAACTGCTATTTTTGCTAGCCTCTAAACTCACTCGTCGGGCCCGAAGATCTAGACCTCTTTCTATACCATCTATCATGCTGACGCTCACTTCTTTGCCGTTGTTGGCTTTCTTCCAAATTCGGGGCATGGGCTTGAATGCGTGAAATATCCATATTGTCTTGAAGGGATGCATTCAAGCATGTATCCATCAAGTGTGGCCCTAGGCCTCTCACAAATCGGTGTACTCGGTCACCCATATCCGCTACCAATGGCGAAGCATATCTAGCCAAAGAATTGAAGCAGAGACTATACTCTAAGGCACTCATACTTCATTACCTAAGATTCAGAAACTTATCGGCTCTAGCCCGCCGAACTTCTGGAGGTAAGTAATGTCGGAGGAAGGCATCCACAAATTCTTGACATACCGGGGGAGGTGCATTGACTCCCCGTGAATCCATCCAAACTGTATACCAATGAACCGCAACATCCCGGAGTCTATTGGACGCTAACTCTACCGATTCAATGTCTGAAGCATACATTAATCGAAGTGTCCTCAACATCCCATCAATAAAGTTCTGAGGGTCCTCATCCGGCTTTGACTCGAAGAATTTTAGAGGGTTCAAGCTAATAAAATCACGGGCCCTTGCACTAACAACCCTATCACCTTGACCTGTACCTTGCCGCTGAGTCTGGGCGGCAACCAACTGAGTAAGAAAATGAATGGCCTCTTTTACATCTTGGCCTGAAGTATCTGATGGAGGAGCTGGAGGTGCTGGAGCTGGGGATGAGGCTCGCTCATGCTCGTCAGAAATAGGCACTAAGTGGGAGGACTGAGATTGAGCCGCATTCTGGGACTCACCTTCCCCTATATCCGTTTGAGGTACTCTCTCAGCCCGCTTTTCTGCCACTGTCTTTCCTGTTAGGCTGCCGTAGCCTTTCTCTTTACAGGCATTTCTGAAATACATAATACATGGTTAAGGAAAGAGAAATCCTTATATTATGGCTCTATCGCATGATCTTATGAAGAAAGAAGGTCATTCATTCCTAAAATGCCCGCAGCCTCCTGTTTATAAGTGTGGCGCGCAACACACCCATAAACAAGACCATACCGGACACGGCTCGTAGACACAGCCTAGGACAGAACTGCTCTGATACCACTTTTGTCACGACCCAACCCGAGGGCCATGACGGGCACCCGGTGCTAACCCATCCGGGTACCTCTTGACGTACATTTTCATTCATATCTAGGTGAGCCACATGGCTTACTCATAATTTACATACATCAATAGTGCTAATCTCGTTGGGCAACAACACATTCATATCATCATCAATAACTATGCCCATATCCATATGCATAAGCCGACGAGGCTATCAAAATGATAAACAAAATATGCGTCAACAAGGCTGCAAGACATCTAGCCATACACAACTGTCTACGAGCCTCTAAGAAGGGTAGGTAACATCATATAGGCGGGACAGGACCCCGCCATGCCCATATGTATGTACACAAAAGAATAGTACCCCAAAGCTGTAGCTCCGGATGAAATGGAGCTCCTCTATGTAGTCCCTGAATGAGAAATCTATGGATCAAGCCTGTCTCTCTGTCCACCTGCGGGTATGACGCAACGTCCACAAACAAAAGGACGTCAGTACGAATAATGTACTGAGTATGTAAAACATAATCAACATCATAGTATGAGCATAAGAGACAACATAAGAATTAGCATAAGATGGGAGAATCAGGAGGTAATAGAGTCATTTGTACCTCTAGTGGCCTTCGTCATATCTACTTACTTGTCTTTCATAGGGACCTTCCATTTCTAATGCTTACTCATGTACATATATACATATACACACACACACACACACACACACACACACACACACATATATATATATATATATATATATATATATATATATATATATATATATATATATATATATTCGTATTCGTATTCGTATTCATATTCATACTCGTATCCATATCAAACCCGACCATGAAGGTTTGGTGTTTCACATACCCGGCCATGACAAGGCTCGGTGATTATACATACCTGGCCCTACCAAGACTCAGTGTTATCTGCACCCAACTGCAGAGGTACGCGCGCGATAAGTATTATACCCGACCATATAAGCTCGGTGTTACATAATAGTCATACATACTTAGACACGTATACATAAAAGTCCATAAATATCATCAACATCATTGCTATCATCGTCTCTGTTACATCTATCCTTAAAGGATCAACTATCTTATAAAGTAGGTCCTAGTAACATGAAGGTATCAAGAATCATGAGTTTTGGTAATCTTAGAGATAGAATCATTTGGAAGACATTATGGAACTCATGATAGGATATATGGCAAAGGAACCATGCCTTAATGAAAGAAGGGTTAGCCTTACATACCTCTTTGTCTTCTTAACTAATTAACGTTCACCGTCAAATCTTGAACAATTTACATTAGATTCATACCATAGTTAAGACTTAATGATTCTCTTAAATTCAAACTAGAATAATTCATGATCTAATGAAAATTGGGCAGGATTTCCCTTATTTCGTCAACTTTCACCATATTGCAAAACAACTCTCTAACATCCATAATACACCCACAATATCATAACCAAGTAATCACATTCCATTAAGCCTTCAAAATTCATCCTTATGTTCAACTTATACCAACAACCTCACACCCATTTTAGCACATTTTTATACAATGCTTCCTTATCACTATTACTACCCTCTATAACAAGATTATACCCATATCATACTAAGAATTATGACTAAAGTTAGCTTACTACTCAAAAACATCACAAAAGTCACATTTAGCCCTCATTTTCTACTTTCTTCTTCTACCCAAGTTGTTCAACAACCAAGCATTCTTAATAACGTTAAAAGTCCGAAGAGACTATGTGTGTACTAAGGGTCAGAGGGTTCGCTCGGCCCTAGGTAAGGGTCGGGTGCCCATCACACCCTAGCGAGATTAGGGTGTGACACGTATAAGTGGTCGTATGACTCCCAATTGTACGAAACTTTCTCTCGTTGATTCGTTTGACTTCCAATCCTTATCAAACCTTCTTGGCACTTACATAATACTTCATTAACCATACAATAGGCTCTATAGCAGCCTCTGAAGTCATCACCAAATACATATTAGCTCTATTATAGCGAAAGCCTTTCCGAACCCAACTTACATATTACTTCCTTTAACAAACTAAATTTCACATATCCGTATGACTTCAAAATCTTATGGTATATGTTTTAAGCTATCTAATACTTCCCTTAGTCTCATAAGAATTCCATAGTCGCCTTAAGCTCACATTCGCCTATCTACAAGGCAACAAATCAAAAATTTCTGAGGTGTAATAGAAATAGGACTAGATGGGTACAATCGAGTCTCAGCTTGTTCATCAGCAAAAGAGATCTGGGAAGCTTTCCAAAATTCTCATGAAGGAACAACTCAGGTCAAAAATCCAAGATTGACATGCTCACCACTGAGTATGAGATGTTTAAGATAAAAGAGAGTGAATCCATTCATGAGATGCACACTAGATTCACCTCCATAATCAATGAGCTCCATTCTCTCGGAGAAGTCATCACCATTACCAAGCTGGTAAGAAAGATGCTAGGTGTATTACCTGACTCCTAGGATAGCAAGGTAAATGCTATCTCTAAATCCAAAATTCTAGATACGTTGACTGTGGGTGAGCTGAAGAAGGCAGAAAAGAATGAGTTGAAGAAGGAGAAGAGCCTAGTTCTCAAAGCTGCAAAAGGAGAGTCCAGTGATGATGACTCCGAAATGGTTTATCTCTCACAGAGGTTTCAAAAGATGATAAAGAAAAATGGCATGTTCCCCAAAATAGAAAACCCCAGTAGAAACGACTAGTCCTGTCACAAATGTGGGAAACCTGGTCATTTCATAAAGGATTTCCCTCAAAACAGGCATGACAGTTATGACAGGACTGCAAAGAGGAACCACGTCCCTTACAGGAGTTTCAGAAGAAAAGAGGCCGCTGATGAGATTGTGAAGCAAGAACTTGCAGCATGGGGAAACGCCTAAAGTGAGTCTGAGGATGAAAATGACAAAGGATACTTGTCCATGATGACAATTAACGATGAAGCAACTGAGCATAAGTCAGACCTTGCACTCACGGCTGAATCTAACACAGATGATGTTGATGATGAGAACAAAGAGGTAAGTTTCTTTGATGTAAAGAGAACCCTGAGAGATTACTCTAAGAAAAAACTTATATCACTGTCAAGTGTGTTAATTGATGCTTATCATGCTCTGGTTCCTGAGAGAAAGAAGATGAATCTTGTTCTTGATGAAATATAACTGGATAAAGAGGTCTTGTGCGTGATAACAAAAGAAATGGACAAACAGGTGTTTGAGACAAACCAACAAAATACCTTGTTGGAATGTCAAGTGAGAAAAGAGATGGAAACCTCTTCTAAAAGAAGAGGAGTAGCAAGTGAGACTTCCTTATAGCTTGAAGCTAAACTAAAGAAAGTAAAGTCAAGTCTTACTGCTGAAATTGAGAAGAACGAACTGCTAAGAAAAGATCTGGAAAGGGCCAAGTTCAACCTTGACAAAATTCTCAAGTGGACCTGGTCTTTTGATGCAATCTCCTCCAGAAATGAGAAAAATGGAAATTACAGAAGAGGACTTGGCTGTGAGAAGGAGAAGATTCCCTATGATCTCCACAACAAACATGCTCCTACAACTAAAGAGCAGTCATTTCCTCCTTGTGGGAAAACAAGTTGTCACCAAGAGTCCTACAAGATAAAGGTTGACGTTGTTCAAAAGAATAGGAGTGTTGTCAAGAAAGGAACCAGAGTGAAAGGAGCAGGTCCTCAAAAGAAAGGACATTTGAAGAAGAGAAGGAATGTGCTTCCCATATGGGCTAAAAGGAGTCTGATTCACCCCTTCTATAACTACAAAGAACCCAAGCTGGTTTGGGTTCCCAAGTCTGATCACTAACATCGCTTAACAGGATGGGAGAAAGAAGGAGCAATCAGCATAAACTGATGAACTGTGATAGCTCCAAAGTACAACTATGGTTAAGAAGTCTCCCCTCAAATCCCTTATAGCAGGATGTGTGTGGTGTGATGATAAAAGGAAGGATCTCTGATGAAAAATGCTGCAAAAAGGCATCACTCAAAATGGCTACAATAAATGAAAAGGTACACTGCTGACAAGTATTTTTTGGCTATATCTAACTCACTTCTGTACCATTACAGGTATACATGCATGGAAGGATCAGGAGAATTCAAGCATAAGCAATTCTACACAGCTCACAGTGATGGCCTGATACTTCAAAAAAATTCTTATCAAAGACCAGGTCTCGGTATCTCAGGTCAGTAATTCTTTCAGTACTCATAAATTTATTTGAACTGCGAAAATTGCCAAATATGTCATGTGTCGTTTACTCTTCCAAGAAATTTCAAAAGAGTGTATGTGCCAAATTGTCACTTCCTTCTTGTACAAATCAGTTGTTCCCTCTTACACCTATCCTAAAGTGCCACCTCTACCTCTTTAAAAGATATTTCCCCTCATCCTTCTCTCTCTTCACTTTCCCATATCTTTGAACTTCAGGACTTCATTTGTACATCTCTCTCATACAATACTAGGCTAAACTCTTCACATTTATGTCCTGTCATCAAGTTCTCATCAAACATCACCAATCCTCGTCAAGCCCAAGCAAATGGAGTCCAAATCATCACCCTCAACGTACTCAACTTCCTCTGATCATGGCATAAATGAAGCAACTTCAGCCTTCCCTATACTTGTTCCTTCAAAACCCAGCAAGCGTAGAATGACTAGGAAATTTGCATCCCCGTCGGCCATATTTGGTCAAAAGGAAATATATGATCGTATGGGTGGAAAGAATGGAAAATCAATGAAAACAAAAGAGGAAACTATGATGCAGGAAAGCAATGGGCTGAGAAAAGGAAATTGAGGTCACTTGATACTGATTTAACTGGATTCGATCACTCAAGCTCTAGCTGTACCGTAGAAATACCAAGCGTTGAGGACTCTGAAGATGAAGAGGAGACACCTTTGATATGGAAAAATTCAAAGAAAAAATGGTGAGTGAAAATAAGCATTTGCTTGACCCAAAGTTGGAAGGTGATCTGAGTGAAAATGTGGGTCTTCAAAGCCAAGAAGAAAAGAGAGGAGAGGAACCCAGTGCCCTATCGTTACTCAAGAAAGGAAAGATGAGTACAAGTGAGAGACCAGGTTCCTCCAAGATGAGAAGTAGTAAAACAAAAGGAAGAAAAAATAAAGAGAACCTATAAAAACAAAAGGTTCTCTTTGGAAGAGTCTTTGATGTCAATCTGAAAGAGGAGCCTGGCATGAAAGATTCGATGGAAATGGTGGAGTTCCAGGAGTGGAGTCATCTCTTTACTCAACCACCGCGATGTGTATATGAAGCCAAAGTGGTTGAATTCTATGAGAATTTACTCTGTATAAATGATAATGCTCTGGCCCTAACAGTGAATCTGACAGAGTTTGTGCTTACTGAGTCGGTACTTGGGGAAATCTTCAGAGTAAAGACAGTAGGACTGAGAGCTGTAGCAGACAAGAGATCTTTGGATTTAAAAAAGGTCATCGTCAAAATTTTAAAGTCAGCAACAAAGCTAGTCTCTGTAAAAATGATCTTAAGCCTGAGCATCAACTAGTCTTCGTGTTTGTCAGCAAAGTGCTTTTTCAAAGGATGGAGGGACGAACTACCATCACGGTATCAAAACTGGTTCTGATGGAAGCGTTGACATCTTTTAAACCAATCAACTTATCGACCATCATGATTGAGAGAATGAGTAAGGTGGCACGAGTCGTGCAAGGAGGACTGTTATACCCCACGTTTTCAGAGCATGAGCGTGACACGTGCTTCCTCAAAATTGACAATCATGTTGTCGCTACATAATGCAAACTCACATTGATGGTATTATATTTCGTATTTTTGTACGTCGGATTATTCGTAAGCTGAGGTGGGACCCACACGTCGAGATTTTTTTTGGGACATGTGACAAGTTATATAAATCACATATGTGAAGTTAAACACAACTCAAGAAGGACCCTTGAGCCAAATCAAAGTGGAAACCCTCCAAACAAATAATTTTAAGTTATGTTTTTGGGTGATCTGACTTCGGGAGGCCATAACCCCATCGGTATTTGGGAATTTGGGAAAACTACCAGAATTAAAGTTGTAGATAATTGCATTATCTTTCCAACCATAGGTCGTGGGTCGATAGGCGACATCGGGATAATGAGATACAGACGTTTTAAGGCAGAAAGGTCAGTGGGTTAGACCCATGATCCATGCCTATTTAAGTGAAATTTCAGCCCTTTCTCCTCATTTTTCAGACCAAGAACACCAGAAAATTCTGGAAAGAGAGAGAGAAGAGCCTTGGAGAGAAGCAAAACCAATTTTGACCAAAATCGGAGCCCCGAATCCCGAAGCCCATGAAGAGAAAAGTGTTGTACGCTGTGTTGTCTTCAATTTGAGCTAAAAATCAACCAAGGAGAAGAGTGATAACGTGGTGGCTGCATTCTTAAGGTATGACTAAGGTTCCTTTTCATTGTTAACGAGTTTATTTAGAGTTTTAACGAATTAGAACAGAGAGAATAGCCAGATAAATTCGTTTGTTGGTGCTGTGAATTATGGAACGAGATTTGGAGAAAACTTTGGATGAAAATAAATGTATTTAACTTGTAAAATGTGGAGGATGTGGTTATCGATGTTGTTAGTGTTAATTTTAGCTTCTTTATGGAAATAAAATTATTAAATAGTTATATCGCAAATTTGGTTGGTTGAGAAATTTAGAAAACAGTGCGTGGGCTGTTTTATGGCATACGTCGGTATTGGAAATGATGTTAATACTGTTGGTATTGTTGTTGATGTTGTTGGTTGTTGAATTGGAATCTCGGGCTAGGCATATAAGCAGGGGAAATGCTGCCCGAATTTCGGCAGAATTTAAAAGGGTTTTAATTAAAGTTTCGAGACGAACGTACGACGATGATCCTAATGATATTATGAATGATTCCATATGTAGAGTACGAGGCTACGAATAATTCTTAAGAGAGTTGCAAGACGGGAAGTAAGTTGAAAGTCGAGAATCATCTTCCAGGTATGTAAGGCTTACCTTTCTTTCTTTGGCATGTCCTAGAGCTAAGTAAGGTATGACACGCACCTTGGGGTAACTCTACTCTTTAATTCCGAGCTTGTTTACGATTCTTATTCACTTCTTGATATGAGTATACTTAGTGTAGACGAGCTTATTGTATGATTGAATAACGAGCAAAACATAAAGCGTTCTTATTTTTAAAAGAGTTCTATAAGTATTAATGTCCCTAACTTTCGTAGACGGTCTCGGATTGCGTTAAAACGTTCGTAGAGGGTTCTGTAGTAAATGATGATCATAACTTTCTTATGCAAACTCGGATTGACCCGAAACGTGTTTACGACCCTTCAAGTGTCGTTTTGTGTACTTATCTATCGAGTCTTAAAAATTTATTTGTGTGCATATAGTTTTTCACTACTCTGCTCGTGGATGCCTCAATATGTCCTTCACTGAGCCCGGGCCAGGATATGTTATCGTGCGCACTCCGCTGCATTGTTTACCGAGTCCCTCATTAGAGGGTCGGGTACGGTATATGTATATATATTCTGGAGTATGATGTGTTCTGGAGTATGATGTGTTACAGAGTTATTCCCTATTCTGGTGTATGATGTGTTATGGCGCCAGTGACGAGGTGGCGACCATGTTTTGTCCACCGAGTCCCATAATGGGCCGGATGTGACATATCCCCTTGACATGCATGATTTGTGTTTTAAAAGTAAGCATTTTGATATTTTGGATAATGTACTTACTTTCTGTACTTCTTGTTCCGATTATAGTTCTGTTTGCTGTACTCTATGCTTTATATACTCAGTACATATTTCGTACTGACCCCCTTTCTTTGGGGGCTGGGTTTCATGCCACGCAGGTACACACAGATGAGTAGAAGACATTGCTAGAAGATGTTCCAACGAGATTGGCGAGCTCCGTTTCCTTCCGGAGTGTTGCCGAGTCAGAGTATATATGTTATGATTCCTGATTGATGTTAGAGACTTTGTAGACAGAGTCACGTATGTGGGTTGTCAGTCTTGGCTTGAGAACGACGAAAAGAATGTTTCTGAAAGCCTTTACTATGTATTTCATTTTTATTTGATTTAAGAGTCCAAAGAGATTATGTGTGTAATAAGAGTCAGCGGGTTCGCTCGGCCCTAAGTAAGGGTCGGGTGCCCATCATGCCCTATCAAGATTAGGGTGTGACAAGGACCTGGTCTCCTTTATGGATTTTTCTTAACAAAAGTCCTTGCGCACTTTAATGTAATAACTGGTAAAGCCTCCTTGGGAACTAAGGACCATGTGTTATCTCTAGCAACCTTGAAGGAGTGTGATTTTGTGCCACAGGGATTAGGTGCTGGAAGTCCATCCACCCTCTCAATTCTAATTGAATCTCAAGAAGCGAAAAATGTAGAGATCAAACAGCTCCAGGAGGAAAATTCCCTTCTAAAAGCCCAACTGGCTGAACGACTGAAAGAACCAGGTTCCGGTCAAGAAGCAGAAGAAGAAACTGAGAGGTTACCGTCAGAGAGGGATTAGTTGAGAACTCAAGTGGATGCACTTAGAGATGAGATAATGAAGGTTCGCCAAGCCCATAGAAATTGACCTATCCTTGTTCAGCCCCTTCAAGTCTCTACACTGTCCAAAAAAACCTTCCTAGCGCCCATCCCTTTTGCATAAAATTGAAGTAATCTTTTCTTGACTTTTGGCAGATTTGCATTTTAACTATCATTTGTGTATACTGAATTGATTACTATCTGCACTTGTGCTGATTTATCTATTGGCATATTGTTGTGTTCCTGTGTATTATTGATAGCTTGTTTTTCTGTATTTGACTCATGATTATGTTGCCCCTATGGCCCTGAGTTAATATAACTAAACTTCTTATTAGCTATGCTTTATTCTTTTTGATGATGCCAAAAGGGGGAAGATATAATTATGAAGTGAAAAAGTGAACTAAACTGAACATGAGGTGAAAGTGAACTGAACTGGTGGGAAGATGCGCTGAGCAAGAGGGAAGAACTGAAGACTGATATGTGCCCAAATTGAAGGACCCTTTAGTGGGTGACCTGGTATTCTGGTTCACACGTTGTGATTAAGGGGGAAGAACTGGAAGATTGATATGTGCAAAAATTGAAGGATCCTTTAGTGGGTGACCAGGTCTTCTGGTTCACAGAGGAAATGTATTTTGTTGCTAAAATGTTGAAGGTGCATTGAAAATGATGGTCTGCGTCGCAGGGGGAATAAGTGGGATCTGGTTCTCAGAAGGAACATTGTCTATGAGTTTGTCATAATCAAAAAGGGAAAATTGATAAGTTTAAGTGCATTCGTGTTTTGATGATTGTCAAACTGATTTAGAACCAGATAGAGACATGGTCTGTGATCTGCTCTCTGTGTATCTTGCACCGTCAGTAGAGAACAACTGTAAGCTGAGCTACTTGTTGCACACAAGTATAGCTTTGAGTTGTCCCATGCTTTAGGTCAAAGTGAATGAGTGGTCTCTATCCATCCCACATGCTTCCACTATATATACAACATGATGGCAACATATTGAGTAGAATTGAAAACCTAATCTAAATAGTGTAAAGCTGCCGACCCAAGTTCTCAAGATCTCTCAAGAACAAAGTCACCTACAAGTTGAAGAACCTGATCCAAACATAAGATTTAGTCTAAGTTCTTTATATTGTTGTGAGTCTTTGTTCATTTGGGTTATGTCCCGTATTTTATACATTGGGACAATCCGGATTAACTATGATAAGTTAGGGCCAAGACCATTCCGGGACTTGAAGTCGAGACTTTTGACCTTCGATTTTATTTTGAGACATAAGTTGTTCATGAAATTGTTGGCATGGAACACTTAGGAAAAGTTGGGACCAAAAATCATATATTTGGAAGTTGAAAATCATGCAAGAAGTCCCACACTTTGTGGCCAATTTTAAATGGTCCAACACATGTGTGGGCCAAAGACACATGGTGAAATTATGTGGGAGCTTAAAAGGATGACTTCGAAGTCATCTTTACCACTTCAACACTTAGAATAAAAATCAAGAAGTTGAAGAACTTCAACAACACCATTCGGCCAAGAACAAGAAAAACCAAATCCAATTTGAGCCATTCCAAAAATATTTCTTTGGTGCAAATCCACTAATTGAAGGTCCCTAAGTAATGTGGAAGTGTTGTTGGAGCGATCAAGCCATCCGTTTAGTAGATCGCAAACCCTAGGCAAAGTATGGAGTTGAAGAAGAAAGGTAAGATTTGATCTTGTTTTATGTGTTATAAATGTTGTATGTATGTTGTAGTATGCTAAAATGGATGAAAATCATGAGATAGGGTATGTTGGAAGTGGGTCGTGTGCTTGGTGTGTTAGCCGTGTGAGGTGTGTGTATGTTGTGTGGTGTGGAGGTGATGAATTGATCTTATGTAGCATGTTTGATTGTTGTAGTGTGTAGGATGGCTAAGAATCACTAATATATACATGTGTGGTGATAGCCGAATGTGGGTCATACTATATGCCAAAGAACGCATTAATGTCGCTTAATGTTTTAGTGGTTGTTGTGATGACTTTTATTTTGGAAATAAGAGTTTAATGTCGCAAGTTGATATGGTAAGTGTTGTGGTCTGATTTGGAGAATTATGTGCAATTAGTGCAACTTTTATTTTCATGAGAATAGCATTGTTAGAATGGGTTATGGATTGTGTTCTCGGGTTTGGGATTGTTTTCGGGTAAATTGGAGAAATTGTTGGATTGATGGAAATATTGTGTAAATTGTTTGAAATGTCTTTGAATATTGTTGGTATGGGTTCGGGTTGGAAATTGAATGTATGAGCGGTGATGTGGCTTGAATGTAAGCCGTCGAATTTAATATTATGAATGTTGTTGAATGTTGTAAAAGAGAGTTGTTAATGTTATATCATCTTGCAGATTGGTCATTGGGGTTGCTAGGTTGGTTATTGTTGTTGCTGTTGTTGATTCTGGCCGAGTTAAATTCTCGGGGTTGGCCTATTTACAGGGGCAATGCTGCCCAAATTTCTGTAGAATTGAGTGTTAGTTTGGAATAAATCGCCTAAGTGCCTATGGCTAATGTTTGATATTCGTTGGCGTATTTGTAGACCTTAGGGAGCCCGAGGCGTAGGTTGGGATTAGCTTGAGTTGGGCTAGCTTGGAGTGCGTACGAGGTATGTAAAGCTCAAACCTTCCTTCTTTTGGCATGCCTTAGTTATACATAAGTTATATCACGGGCCTCGAGGAAATTCTAAATTCGCAATCCGAGTACGTTATGACTCTTATATATTTCTTGGCACTCGTATGTTTGATGTGATGAAATATGAATCCTTATGTCTTCGAAATAACTGATTTCCAAATGTTTCACAAAAAGTTTTGTTTTAAAGAATTCCGAAATTATGGACGTCGTATCTTTCACATAAAGGCTCGGATTGCTTCGATATCTTCGTAAGAGTTTGTATGGCGTATGATGAGTATGTTCTCCATAGGCGGGCCCGTCTCGGGTCGATACCCGTCCATGGGTCCCGCGGTTTTCCTTTATGTAATTCGGAAGAATTTTGAAAGAATTTGGTATGACTATTATTTCGATTTTCAAGTATGGTCATTTTACTTATATTTGAGTCCATGATAATGATTTTATGCATATGGTTACTCACGACTCTGCTCGTGCGTTCTGTTATATCTTTCGCCGGATCCCGGGCCGGTTCTGTTGTCGTGCACACTTTGATATATTCCGGTGTTATGCTGTGTTGATGGTTCACCGAGCCACTCGCTAGAGTGCCGGGTTCCACTTATATTTGGTGTTACGCTGTGTATGGCGTTATGCTGTGTTATGATGTGTGACGGGGATACGGAGATTTGAAACCTTCTGGTGTTATGCTGTGTTATGGCGCCATCGACGGGCGGGCGACCATATTCTCTGTGCCCTATGCATGACTTATATTTTGAGAGTAAACATTTTGGTATTTTGGGTTTGCACTTATGTTCTGTACTTCTATTTCGTTTATGCCTCAGATTTGTTTTCTGTATCTTCTGCTTTGCATACTCAGTACATATTTCGTACTGACCCCCTTTCTTCGGGGGGCTGCGTTTCATGCCCGCAGGTGCAGACGCAGAGTTTGGTGATCCAGCCGTTTAGGATACCCTCTTCTGCTGTTTGGAGTGCTCCTCTTATTCCGGAGCCTACATTTTGGTATATATCTTCGTTCGTTGCATATGTATGTATTTGTTTAGGGGTACGGCGGGGCCCTATCCCGCCATATGATTCGGTCTGTCTGTTTAGAGGTCTGTAGACGTATATGTGGGTTTGTGCCTACTTCTGTACGGGTGTGTTTGTATGATCCCACTTGCTATGGCAGCCTTGTCGGCGTGCGTTTGTATATGTTTTGGGCCGTTGCGCCATTTGATAGCCTTGTCGGCTTCTGATATATATGTACATATATGGTTGTGTTTGAAATGTGTCTGAGACAGTTTGATATAATTTGAGGCAGCGTGTGATATTTGTGCCAGTATACGCTATCTGTATGTGATTCAGATTTGATGAGTGTGTTCGGGTGCCCAGTTCGGGCACTAGTCACGGCCTACGGGGTTGGGTCGTGACAATTTTTGCTTAAATTGTAAAGCTATTCTTCTCTTTAAAAGAAGCTATTTGTAGGTAGATCAAAATTCTCAAAGGGTTCTTGTTGGAAGTATGTTTCCTCAAGTTGTTGAGTAGTACCTTAGGATACGATTAGTGTAACTGTATTAGTGTCCTTATCTAGAGTTAGCTAAGTGGATTTGCTTGCAATCAGAGTATTGCAAGGGTTGAGGGACTATGAGATTTAGTTCCTAGGTTACATAAGCATTATTGTAAGGGTGAGGGATTATGGGAGTTAGTTCCTAGCTTACGATAGAGTTGTAACCTGAAGTTGCTCGGTGTAGTGGTGTTGAAATCATACTGGGGTAGGTCATGGTATTTAATCCCTTGAGCAAGGTGTTTTTCATAGTAACATCCTGTGTCCTTTACATACTGCATTTCATAAGGGAACTGGTACACAACCAGGTCCCTCCATACTGTGTTTGGTGGACACATAGCCCATAACAGATTGCCCTATGATTCGGAGAGCATATTTAACATTGTTGAGGTTATTGGAAAGGAAAATAAGGTTATGATATTGATATTGTGTTTGAGGTATGTGTCCATATGTGGCACGATTGATTCTTATATTCTTGTTGGTATTGTTATCATGCATACACCTATTTATACATATATTGGGTTCGGGTTGCGCACTGCAACACTTACTTGGATCGGGTTGCACGTACTGTAACACTGATTGGGATCGGGTTGCATGTTCTGCAACATTAACTATTGGACCGGGCTATGTGCCATAGCAAGTACATGGACTTAGCGGTCCCCCATGGGTCATGACTGTCGAGGCGACGAGACATTTTCGCCCGAAGCGTGTGTGTATCACTGCACTTGCATTGCACTCATCTCATATTTACATATGGTTTTGTATTTGGACTTGACAGTTGACCTTTTTGTGATATGTTGAATTGATAGTGTCTCTTGAGTTTGTACATTGGACTTATAGTTAATTTTGAGGGAATGGTATACGGAAAGGGGATCCTAGGCCGCGTGAGCGAGAGTGGGGTTAGTGTGAACTCTTCTATCATTGGGAGTGAGAACTAGAAAAATTAGACGATGTTACTGGGTTTGTAAATGATGATTGAAACCTGTCCTTATATTTTGTTCTAATCTAGGTAGTCTATTACGTTTGTTGGTGGAAAATCGTGCAGCCTTTTTTGGAAGCGTAGTATTGTAGTAAGTTAGTCATTGTATAGGTTGAGTTGGATTGATCCGATTGGTAGAAACCTCCCCGTTATAAACTGTTATTTGACTAAACAATTTCCTACTATGCTTATTGTTGTTGTCATACTTTTGTATTCCTCTTGTTTATTGTAATGGAAAAATGATTCTATTGTTGTGATGTTTGAGTTGAGGTTTAAATGTGTAATTTTGGGAAAGGGTTCGCCTACTAGGTATGAATATGTAGGTGCCCGCACGGACCCAAATTGGGTCGTGACAATAGTATTTCATCACCAATCATACATCACTATATTTTGTTGGAATTGCTCGTGTTGATCAACAGAAATATCACTAGTACAATTTTACCTAGATCTTAGTTTGTGAAACAACAGAGCCTTCTTTAACATGACTATAAAATTACAACCAGTTGTTGATATAATTACATAGTTCTATTTTATTTTTCTTTACTATATCACACAAATAGCAATCACTATTTTCGTTATCATACACCTTAAAAAGCACAAACAACACCAAGTTAGTACTAATAGCAAATTCAAAGCACAAATAGCAGTATAGCACCAAATGAATACAGAAAGCAGAAATAGGAACTACTTTAGAAGAACACATCATTTCAACCAGAAACAAAAATGGATATTTACTAGTTAAACAAATTCAAAAATAGAAGCAATAAAACTGAAACTAGAAGCAAAAATGAGAACTACAATCACATGCAGAAAGTACTAAAAATAGAGAATGAAAATTGAAAGCAGAAAATGAAATGTAACGACTTGTTTAGTCATTTTGAGATTTTTACCATATTTTTCCATAATACCCTTCCGGTAGCTTATTTTAGTATTTATGACTTGCGGGGATGGGTGACGCGGTTCCCGAGGCAATCAGATGAGTTTTGGTGAAATTAGAAGTTTCTAAGTTAAAGAAATGAAGATGTTTGATCAAAGTCAACATCGTGGTTAAATGCGTCATTTTTGAAGATTTTTCATTTCCATTAGGTCCAAAATGTGATTTTTGACTTAGTCAGATTGTTGGTTCGGGTCCTGAGGCGTTCGATTGTGATTTGGGTCATTGGATGGAAATTTAGTGTTTTGAAGAATTGGAGTTGACCTTGGTCAACACTGGGTCAAGATGGCCTCTTTTAAGAAATTTGAGTGCGCGAGCAAGTTCGTAGCGTGCTTTACAACTGAAATGCATATTTGGTTTGTGTCTGGGGGTTTTCGAATGAGTTTCAGGTGTTGGATTGGGATTTGGAAGAAACCAAAAAAGTCTGATTGAGCTATCTTGTTTCCTTCATTGCGATTGTGATGAGGGTCTCGGACCACGATGAAGGGAGAGGGGATGGCTCGTGATCACAGTGGGACAGGTCGTTATCGTGCAGGAGGATTATTGGGCCGGGTCCCGGTCACTCTTCGCAATCACGGCTGATGGGCCTCGCGATTGGAAAGGCCATTTTGTGCCTGGACGGAACTTAAAATTCAAACTTTGAACTTCATCTTCTTATTTAGTTTTTTGGAGCTACAGCTCGTATTTGAGTGCTTTTAAGTGCTATCTTCAAGATTCTACATTGGGGTAAGATCTTAATCTTAATATAAGCATTTTCCCAGTGACTCCATCCATTATTTAGTTATTCCTTCCATGATTTTGATTGTAGAATAAAGGTATTTTCATGGAAATGGGTGTAGTGAAATTGAAGGCCCAATTGTGATTAGATTACCATGATTTTTAGGATTCTTACTATTTAGACTATGGGTAAGATGAATTTAAGTTGAAATTACAGTTTTGCCCTTCAGGGTCCGGGATGGGGTTTTGGGTTGGCTTTTTGGACCCAAAATCTTTATATGGTTATATAGGTGTCTATGGGTTTGTATTCTCATGTAAATACCAAATTTGAAAAGATTGGGCTCTTTCGGAAGCTGAAAGGACGGGGAAAGCCGTGGAGTGACTCTTTGGCTTCAAATTCAGGAAAGTTGGGACTTACTAGGCCATTTATGTTAGTGTTTTGAGTTTGTTAATGTAATTAAGGGGCGAAATGCAAAATTAGGGGTCCTGTGCTCGTGAGGTAACGAGCACTTGTGCGGGTACAATGTATTTGTATGGGTAATTAATGTAAAATGAATTGTGCTTCTGACGAGCAATGTATATTTCAGCCTACAGGCACTAGAGGTAGTGATAAATCTACTAGTTTGGTATGGTTGTTGATCATGTGGGCTCATGATAGTCATGTTTGACTTATACTTGTGATTATTGATTCGTTATGTATTCATCACTCCACATTTCATCTAAACTATGAAATGTGAACTATTCTTGACATTGAATTGATAATTATACATTTGCATGGTGTACGCATATCCATTTCATGACATTATGATATATGGTTGATGGAACTTAAGAAATGGTCCGTAGAGGCCGGATTTGTAACAACCCAGTCGGTCGTTTTGAGAACCGTTTCTCTAGTTTGCGTGTCATCTATTCCAGAAGCTCCGTTATAATTATTTTGACTTGCTAGCCAACTTTGAAGTCAAATGAATATCATTTGGTTCACTTCGAGAGAAGGTTTCTGTAACGACCCGTTTGGTCGTTATAGTCTTTTCGGCATTTTTGCCCGTTCCCGAGCATTGATTAGCTCATTTTTTACATGAGGGGACCGTTGGCATGCTTTTCGAGGTGTCTAGATCGGATTCGGGCAACCTTTGTGAAATATAGGCTTAAAAGTGAAAAATGGTTGACTCAAAGTTGACTTTTTGGTAAACGAAACTTTTTTTGGAATTTCGTCGATTCGGAGATGTCCGAATGGTCGTTTGGAACTTGTGTGTGTATTTGGTTCGGTTCCCAATGCACTCGGATGCATTTCGGGACTTGGGTTGGGAATTTAGAATTAAGGCATCGGGGGTTGACTCGGTCAACGAGACCTCTGTTGGGAATTCTGAGGCCACGGGTGCGTTCATAGTGTGTTTTTATGTATGGCTATGTGTATGGTATATGATCAGATGGCGTCGGGAATTGTCAGAAATAAGATCAAATTGTGATACTTAGCAGAGTTTTTTGGTGTTTGGTGCCCGCTTTGGCGGCACCAGCACCACGGCAGCGGCACCGCTGGAGCGGTCAATGGAATTTTGCCATTACCACTAAATTGGCGCCGCTGGGGCGGTCCCAGTACCGTTAAAGCGGGTGACGAGCAGTTTGTTAAATTAATGAAGTGTTAAAAGCCCTTAGGCCCTCATTATTTCCCATCTCGATAATTGAGCTTGAGGGAACTGTTCTTAGAGATATTTGGAGGAGATTCTTGGAGGTAAATCTTGCTTATTCCTTTACTCTTCCTTAAATCATAATCAACTTAGATCCCCCCCCCCCCCCCCCTTCCCTTTAATAACCCCTCAGTGATGGAAGTTGAGGAGGGTTTTGATGAACACTTTCTCTAGGCTTGGTAATGATAAATGGATGATGTTTATGTTAGATTTTGATGAATCTAAGCTTGTTAATCATATATCTTCCACTTCTAGTGTTGAATTTCAGAATCGAAGAGTTAGGGTTTATACCCAAATTGGGGGTTTTGCTTGCAATTAGAAATTAGGCTAATCCTTGAGTTAAATCAGCAATTAGCGGTAGGGTTATGATCACCTAGTACTTAATTTGGCATTTTGCTTCCAAAATTTTTGTTTTGCCCTTGTGGGCCCGTTTCTCTAATTTCTAGGGCTAGAATTGACCTAATTTGAATAGTAGCAATATTGGTACCGTTCTTCATGATTTCTAATCTAGAATTTGATTATACTTAGACTACTTTGGTTCTGAGGTTCAGCAAAAAGGCAAGGCAAAGGAGTGAGTTGTTGGTGTTGTCGTTCGGCTCTCCAGGTAGGTTATGGCTTACCTTTGGTTAGACTTCGTATAGCGAAGCACATATTTAGATTATATTGTTGGAGATAGCATGTGAACCTTCAGGTATGAAGTTGGGTTGGATATCGCCTTAGGTTGGGCCCTATTGTGTGTTGGGGCTAGCCACCCCATTATGTGTGATTTTATTTTGCCCGCTTGATGCCATGAGTCGTTGGTAGATATTGGATTATGTCTTATCATCTTGATTATGATGTAGTTGGCATACCCACAATTGGTATTTGTACTCGGATACATTGTTGGCATACCCACTATTGGTACTTATGATTCGGTTATATTATTGGCATACCCACTGTTGGTATTTGTATTCGGTTATATTATTAGCGTACCCATTGTTGGTACTGTTGATATTGAGCACGATTATTGATGTGATTCATGCATTGCACACACTCTAATTTTCATGATACAGTATTGAGATATTGATGATATTTGATGAAATACTTGATGAGCTGGGCTCAGTTTTACTTAAGTGACGTGAGAGTCTGATATCCGATGTTTGTCCCAAAATTTTGGATTGAGTGAATTGATACTTGATGAAACTCTTTTACTTAGAGTGCCGTGAGAATCCGATGTCCGATGTTCATTCCAGAATCATGGATTGAGTGAGTTCATGGACTCCGTAGGTGCTCCAGAGTGGTGCCGGTGAGAACCCTCCGTGGGCAAAGATCCGAGGTCCCGTCTGCCTGTTGGGCAAAGATTCGGGACGGGTGGCACTTAGACTTCGCGAGTCACACTGGGTTGTACTACTGGACGTCGCTATTTTTGTTCGGAGTACATGTGTACACCGCATTTGCATGGCATTGCATTCATACCATTATTGCATTGCATTGCATTATGACTTGATTGAGATGTTTGGTGTTGTATTGTGATGTTGGATTGGATTGGATATATTCAGACTTGGCACATTTGGGATTAGATGCTTTACATAGGTAATGATGGATAATTGGAATTGATTGCATTGCTTTACACTTGTTGGTTGATTTGCTTATCTGCTATTTATCTGAATTGTGTTATCTATGCTTAGTTGGCCTATGATGCCTACCAATAATGTTGTATGTATTGACCTACACTTGCTGCATTCTTTTATGAATGCAGAGTATCAGGTCGGATCCACTTCTGTGACGCGTGGCTGATCATCGCTTTAGCTTTCTCTAGAGTTTCCAGGGTGAGCATGACCGTCCGCTACCTTGAAGACTTTCTATCTTTATGTCCTATTCTATTCAGAGACATATACACTTATGTATTAGTATTCCAGATTGTATTATTTCCCTTTAGATGCTCTTGTGTTATTCAGACTAGACCCTAGGGCTGTTTATCGTCATTCTGCACTTTTCTACTATATATATATATATATATATATATATATATATATATATATATATATATATATATATATATATATATATCGTAATACTTACGTATTTATTCTATTCTGTCTCATAATTTCATTCTTTTATGTATTTATTCATTGTTAGGTTGAGGGTCCACTTACCGAGGTGGGAAGGTAAGTGCCCGCACGACTTAGCCAAAATAGGTTGTGACAAGTTGGTATCAGAGCCCTAGGTTACCAGGACTTTAATACAAGAGCGTGTCTAGTAGAGTCTCATGGATCGGTACGATGATCTCCGTACTTATCTGCGGTAGGCTATAGGACATTTAGGAAATCTCACTCTCTTTCCTTCCTTCGTGTTACTTTATTCAAATTGGTATCTGGAAAGATCAAATTGGTATCTGACTCTTGTCTCTTCTCTCACAGATGATGAGGACTTGAGCTACTATGGCCTGCAGTCAGGTGCCAGAGCCCGCAGCTACGGCTGGGCTCCCGAGGGCGAGCGACAGCCAGAGGCCGCGACAGAGCGAGAGGCCGCGGGGCTGCCTCAGCTAGGGGCAGAGCTCCAATGGTAGGACAGTGCCGAGAGAGATCTTCATCTTCCGAGCCCGAGGATGTGGCTCCAGCTCAGACACAGCCTAAGGTTACCTCTGATCAGGCCATGCATGATACCATGGCCAGAGTATTACTTCACCTTGATGCCCAGCAGGCGGCAGCCGGTGTTACTACACCCGACGGGGGTTTACAGACTAGGGTTGAGGCACAGACCCCCGAGCAAGGACCTAGCGGGCAGCACATCCCGCTGCAGCTATGGCTCCTAGCATTGATGCGATACCCTCTCCTAGTGATGAGATTAGGCCCATGGAGGGTGCCATTTTGACCGCTCCTGATTAGGACCATGTTGCGAGATTCAAGAAGTTAGAGCCACCGAGGTTCTCTAGCACTCCGTCTGAGGATGCCTATGAGTTTATTCTTGATATGCATGAGTTGCTGCTCCGTATGGGGATAGTGGAGACCCACAACATTGATTATGTGTCCTACCAGTTTTGCGGCGACGCGAAGACATGGTGGAGGTATTTCGTGGCGTGCAGACCTCAAGGTTGCCCTCCTTTGACTTGGACTCAGTTCTACTGGGCCTTCTTTGAGATGTATGTGCCTCGGTGTTTGAGAGAGGCGCGTAGGGAGAAATTTTTACACCTTGAGCAGAGGGGCTTATCTTTGGAGTCCTATGTGACCCGTTTCCTTTATCTGGCCTGTTATTCTACTCTGTTGATCCTTACTGAGGCCGATAGGATCAGGCGCTTTGTTGGAGGACTAGTGGGCTCTCTAAAAATTCCTTGTCGTCACATGGAGTCTATGGGGGCTTCCTTCCAATCCATTATTGAGCATGATTCTATGGTTGAGGGCACTAAGGCCCGTGTTTTTGGTAATAGTGACAAGAGACCACGTCAGACTGGCAGTTTTGGGGGTTTTGGTTTTAGGGGCGCCGGTCAGTTTTCGAGGCCGCATCAGCCATATTTTGGCCACCCTGTGCATTCAGCGTTACAAGCTTCCCCTAGTGAGCCACCCAGGCAGAGAGCTCCTGAGAGTTCGTTCTCCAGACCAGTGGACAGGGCTGCTTCATCAGGGTCTTCAGCTTTAGTGTTTCAGCATTCGAATCCTCTCATCTGCTTTTCTTGCGGAGAGGTTGGGCATGTTTCTAGGAAATGTCCCTGACCCAGGCAGGATTGTCAGCCGCTAAGGACTCCTGTATCATTTGGTGGTAGAGGTGGGACTTCTCAGAGATGTGGTGCTCAGTCAGGCAGCGGTACTTCCCATGGTTCTAGAGGTAGGTCCCAGCCAGCTAGAGGTAGTTCCTAGAGTACGAGAGGGGGATCTCAGACTGGGCGTGGTGGAGCCCATTGTTACTCATTTCCTGGTAGGCCCAAGGTAGAGGCCTCATATGCTGTGATCTCAGGTACCATTTATGTCCGTCATAGAGCAGCATTTGTGTTATTTGATCCTGGATCCACTTATTCATATGTATCTGCATTTCATGCCGTTGGTTGGAATTTCCCTTGTGATAGCATATATATACATGTTCATCTGTCTACTCCGATCGGAGATTATGTGATTGTTGATCGAGTCTACCGGTATTTTTTGGTTACTTTTATGAGGTATGACTGTCACACCCCAATCTTACTAGGGTGTGATGGGCACCCGACCCCATATTCGGAGCCGAGCGAACCCGCTGACTCTTATTACATACATAATCTCTTAGGACCTTTAAATCAAATAAGAATGAAATACATAGTAAAGCCTTCAGAAACTTTTCTTTCATCGTACTCAAATCAAGTATAGTCTGTAATCATACTGGATCTGTAACATAATACTATAAGACACATCGGCTGATGGAGCCGCTTACAAATTGACATTCTATGCTCACGACTCTATCTGCAAAGTCTCTAACTTCAACCAAGACATCATAGCATAATACTCTGACCCGGCAACTCTCCAGGGCAAATGGAGCTTGCCAACTCCGCTGGAACATCTTCTACTCATCTGGGTGTACCTGCGTGGCATGAAACGCAGCCCCCGAAGAAAAGGGGTCAGTACGAGCAATGTACTGAGTATGTAAGACATGAATGATAACATGATAATATGGACAGAGCATGAACAAAACATAATAAGGAAATATGGAAGATATAAGAAAAAGTCTGACTGTAACTGCCTGCCTCTTAAGGCGGAATCATGCATGCTCACCTTTACTTTCATGTATACATAAACTGTCTGAATCACATAACATCATTAGCCCGCGTCCGGGCCTCCCGCGTCCGGGGTAGTCATCTCACGCCACCCACTAGTGGTGCTGCCCGTGCCATATAGACACGGTGTTATTATCCATAAGCCGCCCGCCTTAGCGGTGCTGCCGACCATATAGGCACGGTGTAATCATCCATAAGCCGCCCGCCTTAGCGGTGCTGCCCGACCGTATAGGCACGGTGTAATCATCACAACTTAAGCATGCATAAGAGCCCAATCAAAAGCTATAACTCCATCGGAGTGACGTAAGGTCGGTAACCTCCGATTACATTATGGATAATCATCATGACTTTGTCTCACCTTGAAGGAACAATTATTATAAGATGAGACTAGCAACGAATAACAGCGTTAAGAAAACACAGAATAAGATCATAAATTTCATAAGGCGTCGCTTCATATACATATGCACATAGAACAAATTTTTAGGACTCGATGGGTACGTGCATAAGTCGACACTTGAAGGCTCAGAAACAAGTTTCGGGTCAATCCGACTTAGTATAAGGTAGTTATGAGCATTTGAAGTACAGAACCTTTTGCGAACATTTCAGAAGTCATTTTTTGAAAATCATCCTTATCATAGTCATCATAGAAATATTCTCATCTTTGACATCATCATTTTCATCGTGAAACATATCCATCGTTATGGTCATAAAAACTTACAAAATCATAAACCTCTATTTTGATAGAGTACGGGCACTTTGAAAAAAACATTTACGAGTTATCGGGAAGAGAATCATGCCTTGGAATCACAAACATCTAACTTTTGAAAACAAGGAAATATGGAAGCAATTATGAAATCGTAACATCGGAATCATGCCTTGAAAGAAAGGGACGAGCCTTAACATACCTGTTCCACGTCCTATTCGCTACGCTTAATTGTCCAAGCTCGTTATCGCTAGTCTACATTCAAGAAGATTGACGCAATCATTAGATTCATCACCATATACTTGTCTTAATCCTTCAAATAAATTCACTTATGATTTGCCGAAATTTCGGCAGCATCTCCCCTGTAAATATACCATCCCCGAGAATCTAACTCGGCCCAAATCATCAATCAATAATCCGAGAATTTAACTCGGCCAAACTATCAACAACAATACCAACAATCGTGCCAACAAAATCAACCATCAATTCAAGACGCATTCTAACATTAACAACCTTTGTCATAAAATTCAACGACATTTCATTTATATTCAATTCAATTCACATAATATTCAAAACGACTCAATCAATACACTACTTCACCCGACACCTTCCAATTTCAACAAGAACAATAACAACTTATTTCCTTCATTCAAATTCAATCACAACAACCCAACTTACAATCTTCCAAACAAATGTCTCACTTCCAAATTCAAGAATTCCACCAACATTTTACATTAACAACTTCATTCATACAAATATAAGAATTCATGCTAGTGTCACATTAACTTCCACAACGACACCACAACGATTACAACTTCATTTCAAGCCATTAAATCCTCATTTTACATCATGGAATTCACAACCACAATAATCAAATTACTAAATAAATTCAATTCATTTGTTCTACACCATACAACTATATTCGGCCAACACCCCATATTCATATTTCATGAACTTCATCCATTTCTACCTTCTATAATATTCACAAATCATCCATAAAACATGTAAGGGAAGGTTGAACACATACCTTTCTCCACTTATCTCTTCACTCGGCTAGGGGCACATATTGCACAAATAAATGATTTAATTGCTCCAACAACTCCTTCATGTTGACAAGGACCTTCCAATTGCTTGGAATATAAGAAGAAATAATTGTTTTGTAATTGATTCCCACAACTCCAAGTTCGGCCAACCATGGCTGAACCTCCCTCTCTCTTCTTGTTTTTCTTTTCTCTCCAAGCTTCTTGATTTTAAAATTAATGAATAGAGTGGCCCTCTCTCATATATATATATATATATATATATATATATATATATATATATATATATATATATATATATATATATATATCATCCACACAAGGGTGGCCACATGTCCCCTTCTCTATTTTTCTTGAAGTTTCTTGAAATTAAAAAAAGAAGACTAAGTGTCTTCTTATGTAAGCTTTAGTCCTCATTAAATAAAAATGTGGACATATACCACACATGCCACACGGCCAACATGGCCCTTCAAGAACCTTCATGAATACTTTGTGAAATTCCCATTTTGCCCCTAGCCTTCCGTAATATTACCATGGGCCACTTTGCGAATTTTTCCCTTTTTGCCCTTAGCCTCTCTCAATATTTCCATACTAATAATGTTCATAAATAATATTCCTAACCAACTTGTACATTAAAATAATTTTGGAAGATGGTCATTCCCTTAACTTACCACGACTACCTTGAAACATCCGGACGTACAAAATACGGGCTATAACATCCTCCCCCCCTTTAGAACATTTGTCCTCGAATGTTCAACTAATATTATGGGGTCTTGTAACACTTCGGGGAGGGTCCCTCTTATAGTGATCCTTTCCTTTATGCCCATTCCTTATCTTTCACCCTATTCTCCTTATACTCAAACTCCTGGGTCTTTACACGAGTTCTCATTCCACGTCATGGGTTTCTTAATCCACTGCGCCATCTCATTATCCTTGTCCTTCCCAGGTCATTTCTTGACACAAGTATACTTGTCTTTGATTTCTTTGTATTGGCGCTTGTTTCGTCCATCGTTATTTCTTGTTGGTTCTCCGGTGTGGATCCCCTACAAACATGATTGAGTATCGCTTCACGTCGATGATTCATACAATCCCATAGTGTACATTCTTATGCTCCGTATAATTAATGGTCCATGAACTATTTTTTAGTGTCCGATGAACTCTTTTGTTTCATTCATAGGCACTGCGTTCTTTCTTTCTTTAAAAAATTCTCAGACTACCAACTGTTGATACTTTCGTTATAATAGTCTTCGTTGTTCGAAACATTCTTTACTTACTTCAGATGTGCCGACATGTTTTAAACATTGGCCCCGAGCTAATGAGTTTCCTTTTCTGGCGCTTGAAAATATTGTGATCCCTTTTTGGGCTAATATAATATGGCCTCCCCTCCTTTAAGGGGCTCCTTATATGCCAACAATCCTTTTATGAAGTCTTCGTTTATACCTTACTCCTCATCTTCCTTCCAACTCTGTGCCTAACATATCGAAAACTTCTTATCCTAAGTTTTTCTTTTACTTTCTGTCTATGTCATCATTTTGTCCACATTTCCATACCCTTCCATCCACTATTCGTCCTTTCACTTGCTTAGCTCACTTGCTCGTAATTCTTCTCTAACTACGTGTTTGTGTTGTAGCTGTGCGTCCATATTTCTCAAGCGTCCCGCTACTTTTGTTCTTAGCACAGAATCCTTACAACTTTCACTCTCCCTATCCTTGTTCACCGAACCTTTAACTATATTAATATAGCTACACATTTATTCTTTTATAGATCTCTCACCTCAGCATCATCGCAAGCCTAAGCATTCTTTCTCTTACTTCACATCCCCCTATCCTAGTCATTATTCCTTTAGCCCCACTTATCGAAATCGATTCTCGAACCTCATACACTCCTCTCCTGTTTCCTTTTACCACACTCTATCCCTTTTCACATGCCTACCTTGAGTTCTTACCCAAATAGTCTCGTGCTTTGCCGGTAGTTTCTCTCGGGAGCTTCACTCACTGAGGTTTCTTACCTTTCACCTTCTTCCGACACTTGATCCCTTTATTTTCCATCTACTCACTCACTTCCTTTCCCAAATATCATTGCATTAGAATTTTCCAATCTTAGCCTGTAATGAAAGTGACGTCAATTTACCTTGTAACACTTATATCATTTGTTCTTGCCGTCACTCGATCTTCGGTACCCTTACTTGATTAATGCCTTCCTTATCGTAGCGCCGGTTGCTGGAACTCCCATGTCCACCGATACAATCATATGTGGGATATCCTACACATTCATATGTATATATATATATATATATATATATATATATATATATATATATATATTTACTATCAACTAGCCCACAAAATACTTCCAAACGCTATTCAAGCCTATCCAAATTTCCAAAGCTGTGACGTACTTTCTGTCTCTTCTCCAGTCTAGCCTACCTCGTCTTACACGACCTCTTAAGGTTTCCAGCAATTCCGTATACTCTAGTTTCCCTTAGGTTACTCCAACTTCTCATTTGTCTCTTATGTCTGGATATATAGAATTTCTTGCATACTTCCCAGGGGGTCACCCATCCTAAATTTGCTCCCACCTTAGCACGCTTAACCTCGTAACTTCGATGGAATCCAGTGCCTTAATGCTGATATAATCGCGTCCGCTTCCTCGCATGACCTTTACTACATGATTTGGAGCGAGTCGAGGTCTTACAGATTCCGAGACATTCTCGTAACACGTCCTTTCCTTTACAATTACTATATTACCCTTTTCAATTCCCAGTGTTCACCTTTCACTTATGTGTATGACTACTTCCCGTCCTGGGCTTCCAGATTCCCGATGGTAGTGAGCGCACCTTCATCGCCATGCCATGCCATATCCATAACCTTTCCGAAACAACGCGTCTCACTTATTGTCCGTTTACGATATTTCCTTTCCACGCTTCCTTCTGTTGGACGTACTTAACTAAATGACCTGATTTTTCAACAATTCCGACAGAATCTCCTTTGCAATCCTTACTGTTCCAAATCTGTACACAACAAATATCGACAATACCTTACAGGGCATACATACGTATACGACACCTCTCCGCCATCCAAACCCTCCAGTTTCAGGTAACAGAACAGAATATCAATACTTACCCCTGTGACTTTCCATATCGCTTCTCACCTTCTTCCGTCGTAGGTAAGGCTTGTATAAGGAATTCCATTTTCCTATGACTTGGCTCAATCGCACGATCTAAGACAGAAAGAAGGTCAACAATCCCTAGATGCCCCGCAGCCTCCTGTTTATAAATGTGGCCGGCTTCACACCCATAAACAGGACTCTACTGGACACGACTTTACAGACAACCCCTAGGACGACCTGCTCTGATACCACTTTGTCACACCCCAACCTTACTAGGGTGTGATGGGCACCCGACCCCATATTCGGAGCCGAGCGAACCCGCTGACTCTTATTACATACATAATCTCTTAGGACATTTAAATCAAATAAGAATGAAATACATAGTAAAGCCTTCAGAAACATTTCTTTCATCGTACTCAAATCAAGTATAGTCTGTAATCATACTGGATCTGTAACATAATACTATAAGACACTTCGGCTGATGGAGCCGCTTACAAATTGACGTTATATGCCCACGACTCTGTCTGCAAAGTCTCTAACTTCAACCAAGACATCATAGCATAATACTCTGACCCGGCAACTCTCCAGGGCAAATGGAGCTTGCCAACTCCGCTGGAACATCTTCTACTCATCTGGGTGTACCTGCGTGGCATGAAACGCAGCCCCCGAAGAAAAGGGGTCAGTACGAGCAATGTACTGAGTATGTAAGGCATGAATGATACCATGATAACATCGGAATCATGCCTTGAAAGAAAGGGACGAGCCTTAACATACCTGTTCCACGTCCTATTCGCTACGCTTAATTGTCCAAGCTCGTTATCGCTAGTCTACATTCAAGAAGATTGACGCAATCATTAGATTCATCACTATATACTTGTCTTAATCCTTCAAATAAATTCACTTATGATCTGCCGAAATTTCGGCAGCATCTCCCCTGTAAATATACCATCCCCGAGAATCTAACTCGGCCCAAATCATCAATCAACAATCCGAGAATTTAACTCGGCCAAACTATCAACAACAATACCAACAATCGTGCCAACAAAATCAACCATCAATTCAAGACGCATTCTAACATTAACAACCTTTGTCATACAATTCAACGACATTTCATTTATATTCAATTCAATTCACATAATATTCAAAACGACTCAATCAACACACTACTTCACCCGACACCTTCCAATTTCAACAAGAACAATAACAACTTATTTCCTTCATTCAAATTCAATCACAACAACCCAACTTACAATCTTCCAAACAAATGTCTCACTTCCAAATTCATGAATTCCACCAACATTTTACATTAACAACTTCATTCATACAAATATAAGAATTCATGCTAGTGTCACATTAACTTCCACAATGACACCACAACGATTACAACTTCATTTCAAGCCATTAAATCCTCATTTTACATCATGGAATTCACAACCACAATAATCAAATTACTAAATAAAATCAATTCATTTGTTCTACACCATACAACTATATTCGGCCAACACCCCATATTCATATTTCATGAACTTCATCCATTTCTACCTTCTATAATATTCACAAATCATCCATAAAACATGTAAGGGAAGGTTGAACACATACCTTTCTCCACTTATCTCTTCACTCGGCTAGGGGCACATATTGCACAAATAAATGATTTAATTGCTCCAACAACTCCTTCATGTTGACAAGGACCTTCCAATTGTTTGGAATACAAGAAGAAATATTTTTTTTGTAATTGATTCCCACAACTCCAAGTTCGGCCAACCATGGCCGAACCTCCCTCTCTCTTCTTCTTTTTCTTTTCTCTCCAAGCTTCTTGATTTTAAAATTAATGAATAGAGTGGCCCTCTCTCATATATATATATATATCATCCACACAAGGGTGGCCACATGTCCCCTTCTCTATTTTTCTTGAAGTTTCTTGAAATTAAACAAAGAAGACTAAGTGTCTTCTTCTGTAAGCTTTAGTCCCCATTAAATAAAAATGTGGAAATATACCACACATGCCACACGGCCAACATGGCCCTTCAAGAACCTTTATGAATACTTTGTGAAATTCCCATTTTTCCCCTAGCCTTCCGTAATATTACCATGGGCCACTTTTCGAATTTTTCCCTTTTTGCCCTTAGCCTCTCTCAATATTTCCATACTAATAATGTTCATAAAT
Organism: Lycium barbarum; assembly: GCF_019175385.1. Taxonomy (NCBI): domain Eukaryota; kingdom Viridiplantae; phylum Streptophyta; class Magnoliopsida; order Solanales; family Solanaceae; genus Lycium; species Lycium barbarum. The sequence goes on from NC_083347.1 coordinate 43,442,603, forward strand.
AATATTCCTAACCAACTTGTACATTAAAATAATTTTGGAAGATGGTCATTCCCTTAACTTACCACGACTACCTTGAAATATCCGGACGTACAAAATACAGGCTATAACAATGACACTTGGGTAGATTTGATGATCCTTGATATGGTGGATTTTGATATTATATTGGGTATGTCCTGGCTTTCTCCCTATCATGCGATCTTGGACTGTCACGCCAAGACAGTCACCTTAGTCATGCCGGGCATTCCGAGGCTTGAGTGGAGAGGTACTCCTAGTCCCGCTCCGAAGAAGATTATTTCCTTCATTCGGGCGAAGAAGTTAGTAAGTAAGGGGTGTTTAGCGTATTTGGCGCATGTTCGTGATACGACTGTTGCATCTCCACCCCTTGTGTCTATTCCTATTGTGTACGAGTTTGCGGAGGTATTCTCGTCGAATCTGCTGAGTGTGCCACCCGATCGAGACATTGATTTCTGTATCGCCGTGGACCCAGGCACTCATCCCATTTCCATCCCACCATATCGGATGACACTTACCGAGTTGAGGGAGCTTAGGGAACAATTGCAGGATTTATTGAGCAAGGGATTCCTTAGACCTAGCATCTCCCCTTGGGGTGCTTCTGTGTTATTCGTGAAGAAGAAAGATGGGACCATGAGGATGTGTATTGATTACCGCCAGTTGAACAAGGTCACTATTTGAAACAATTGCCCTATGCCTCGCATTGATGATCTGTTTGACCAGCTTCAGGGTGCTTCGGCTTTTTTGAAGATTGATTTGCATTCCGGCTATCACCAGTTGAAGATCAAGGCGGAGGATATTCCAAAGACAGCATTTCGGATGAGATATGGCCACTATGAGTTTCTAGTGATGTCTTTTGGGCTTACCAATGCCTTGACTGCATTTATGACCTTGATGAATGACATCTTTAGACCATTTCTTGATTCCTTTATGATTGTGTTCATTGATGACATCTTCGTGTATTCCAAGAGTAGAAAGGAGCATGAGGGCCATCTTCGTACTGTTCTTGGGTTATTGAAGAAACATAGCCTATTTGCTAAATTTTTTAAGTGTGAGTTTTGGTTGGAGTCTGTATCATTCCTGGGCCATGTGGTGTCCAAGGAGGGGATTATGGTTGATCCCCAGAAGATTGAAGCTGTGAGGGGTTGGGCGAGGCCCACTACTGTTACTGAGATTCGTAGTTTTATGGGTTTGGCCAGTTACTACCGTCGCTTTGTGAGGGGTTTTGTTGCCATTGCTTCATCCTTGACTAGATTGACTTAGAAGGATGTTCCCTTCCAGTAGACGGATGATTGTGAGGAGAGCTTTCAAAAGCTCAAGCTTCTTTTGACTACAACCCCGATCCTAGCCTTACTTGTGGAAGGTAAGGATTTCGCTATCTATTGTGATGCCTCCCGTATAGGTTTGGGTGCAGTGTTGATGCAGGAGGGTAGAGTGATAGCTTATGCTTCCCGTAAGTTAAAACCTAATGAGAAAAATTACCCTACCCATGATTTGGAATTGTTAGCCGTAGTCTTCGCTTTGAAGCTTTGGAGGGAATTATTTGTACGGTGTCCATTGTGAGGTTTTCACCGATCACCGTTGCCTTTAGCATGTATTTACCCAGAGAGATCTTAATTCCAGGCAGCCGCGATGGATGGAGCTCCTGAAAGACTATGACATCTCTATTCTGTATCATCCCGTGAAAGCCAATGTGGTAGCTGATGCCTTGAGTCGCAAGACAGTGAGTATGGGGAGTTTAGCTCGACTGATTATTTTCGAGCGTCCGTTGGCCATGGAGGTTCATACTCTGGCCAACAATTTCGTCCGTCTTGATATTTCAGCCCCGGGCAGGATTTTGGCTTGTATAGAGGCAAGGTCGTCTTTATTGGATCGGATCAGGACTCATTAGTTTGAGGATGCCCAGTTGAGCAAGATTCGAGATAGAGTTTTGAGATGAGAGCCAAGGAGGTCGTGATTGATTCTGAGGATATTCTGAGGATTGGAGGACGTGTGTGCGTTCCTCGGGTTGGTGATTTGGTTCAGTTGATCTTGTCTGAGGCTCATTGCTCTCGCTATTCCATTCATCCGAGGGCAACTAAGATGTACCGTGACTTGAGACAACACTATTAGTGGCGTCGGATGAAGAGAGGTGTAGTTGACTTTATGGCTAAGTATGGAAATTATCAGCAGGTTAAGTATGAGCACCAGCGACCCGGTTGGTTGCTTCAGAGGATGCCCATTCCCAAGTGAATGTGGGAGAGGATTACCATGGATTTTGTCACGGGTCTTCCGAAGACCCTTGGCAAGTTTGATTCTATTTGCGTGATAGTGGATCAGTTGACTAAATCCGCTCACTTTGTCCAGTTCAGGTTTCCTATACCGCGGAGAAGTTAGCCAAGATGTACATTCGGGATATTGTGAGATTACATGGGGTTCCTATTTCCGTAGTATCCGATCAGGATACTATTTTCACTTCCCGATTCTGAAGGGTATTTCATGAGAAGTTGAGTACCCGATTAGATCTCATAACAACTTTTCATCCCCAGTCCGATGGCCAGTCCAAACGGACCATTCAGGTGCTCGACGATATGTTGAGAGTGTGTGTTATTGATTTTGGTGGTCATTGGGATCAGCACTTGCCCTTGGTAGATTTTACGTACAATAACAACTGTCATTCGAGTATCTGTATGGCCCCTTTTGAGGCCTTGTATGGTAGGAGATATAGATCTCCGATCGATTAGTTTGATGGGGTTTGAGGTGCGGCCTTGGAGTACAGATTTGTTGAGAGAGACCTTTGATAGAGTGAGAGTTATTTAAGCCAAGCTTTTGGCAGCTCAGAGTCAGCAAAAGATGTATGTAGACCGGAAGGTCCGGGATTTGAAGTTTGCTATTAGTGACCAGGTTCTATTGAAGGTTTCACCCATGAAGGGTGTTATGAGGTTTGGTAAGAGGGGCAAGTTGAGCCCCAGGTATATTGGTCCGTTTGAGATTGTGGACTGTATAGGTGATGTAGCTTATGAGTTGGCATTGCCGCCAGGCTTGGCGGGAGTTCATCCGATTTTTCATGGCTTGATGTTGAAGAAGTAATATGCCAACGGTACCTACATTGGCCGACGGGATTCTATATTGCTTGATGAGAATTTGACTTATGAGAAGGAGCCTATCGCGATATTGGAAAAACAGGTTCGAAAGTTGAGGTCAAAGGAGATTGCTTCTATGAAGGTGCAATGGAAGTACCGTCCTGTTGAGGAGGCTACTTGGGAGACCGAGTCCGACATGCGTAGCCGATATCCTCAGTTGTTTACTGATTCAAGTATTTCAATGCTTTCCTTCTTTTCTTCGCTCGAGGACGAGCGGCGGTTCAATTGGTATCTGATGTAACGACCCGTTTGGTCGTTATAGTCTTTTAGGCATTTTTGCCCGTTCCCGAGCATTGATTAGCTTATGTTTTACCCGAGGGGATATTTGCCACACTTCTCGAGGTCTCTAGACCGGATTCGGGCAACTTTTGTGAAATATAGGCTTAAAAGTGAAAAACAGTTGACCAAAAGTTGACTTTTGCATAAACGAAGATTTTTTGGAATTTCGTCTATTCCGAGAGGTCGGGATGATCATTTAGAACTTGTGTGTGTATTTGGTTTGGTTCCCAAAGCACTCAGATGCATTTCGAGATTTGAGTTGGGAAATTGGAATTAAGGCATCGAGGGTTGACTCGGTCAACGAGACCTCTGTTGGGAATTCTAAGACCACGGGTGCGTTCGTAGCGTGTTTTTATGTATGGCTATATGTATGGTATGTGAGCAGATGGCCTCGGGAATTAGTCGGAAATCAGATCAAATTGTGATACTTGGGAGAGTTTTTTGGTGCCTGGTGCTCGATTTGGCGGCACCAGCACCACGGCAGCGGCACCGCTGGAGCGGTCAATGGAAGTTTTCCATTACCATTGAAGTGGTCAAGTGACCGCTGAAGCGGCGCCGCTGGGGCGGTCCCAGTGTGTTACACCTCGGAAAATTTCCTGTTGGTACGCAAGTAAATGAACTAATGATGTGTGCGAGGAGTGCGAGTGTATAATGTTTCATGGGAAATGTATGTAAAGGGATGTGGATGATTAGAATGAAAAGTCGAGAAATGAGAAAAATTGAAAGTTGGCAAAACTGCCCAGTGGTCGTATAGTGCAAAATACGAACCGTAAAGTGCAATACGGTCCGTAAACTTGACGTCGTAAACTGGCATGTCCAACTTCAACTTTCTGCCAGCTGAGGAAATGGCTAAAATACGACCTGGTGGACGGACCGTAAAGTGATTTACGGCCCGTAAACCATGGTCGTAAATCACCATGCATGCAGGCCAAAGTTTCTGGTTCTGCTTAAGCTTAAAAACGACCACGAGGGACGGTCCGTAAACTGAAATACGGACCGTAAACCTCCATGGACGACCACTGTTCACCCAGCACAGATTTTTCAATTCATTAAATATGAGGATCAAGACTTGTCTTATTTCATTTACAACATTACACCATTTCCCTCTAGAACTTCTCTCTACATTTATTATATGAGTTTCCAAGGATTATAAGTCATCCATAACATTAAGACAAGTGAATCAAGGATAAGGGAGTCATCAAGGATCATCCAAGTCAAGAAATCCAAATGGAGAAAAACTAGGGTTTTGCTCAAAGAAGAGTATTATCAACCAAAGCTTGTTCCTACAACTTCTAAGGTAAGATTCATGATTTTTACAAGATGTTTAAGGTATTGAAGAATTAAAATACATGGATTGTATAAAATGTGGTCAACTAGGTCATGAATGATGAATAGTGACATTTTGAGAAATAGTTTGAATTGAGTTATGAATGTTGTTGTGTTGTGATATGAATGTGTTATAAATGGTATTAAGATCATGAACTAAACACTTTAGACGAATGGACGAAGATGGGTGTTATAATCATGAATGTGGGTGAATTAGAGGCAAATTGAGGAATCTAGATAATGTGGTTAATGTGAATGACTAATGGCCATTGTTATGACATTAATGAAGGTATAAACGCTAGCATTGGAAGGGAACGTTCAAGTGTAGAATAGTTCGACGGAAAGGTATGTAAGGCTAACCCTTCTTTCATAAGGCATGGTTCTTGGCCAAATTCCTAAATTCCTCTATATGAGTATGTTGTCTCCACATGGTTGGCATTCCGAGCTCATAAGCTCACGACCCTTGATATGTACTATGATTATACTATGTTCCTCGCTTGACGAGTAAGTCCATAATGTAGATGTAACGATAGTGATGAGGATAGAAATGATGATGAGAGTAAAATGAGATTAAAGATGCTTACGAGCTATGATATATGTATATGTGCCTATGAAGGGCTATAATGATACCCCGAGCTTATAACGCCGGGTAGGATATATGTGTATATGATTATGTATAAAGTATGTATACGATTACGTAACGCGCGCACACCTCTGCAGAGGGTACGGATAACCCTGATGCCTTGGTAGGTCCAGGTATGTATGACCTTGAGCCTTGGTTGGCCAAGTATGTATAAGACACCGGTCCCATGAGGTCGGGTATGCTATGTAAATGCTATGTATATGAAATGACTATGTATATAATATGAATATGAATGTGAAAAGACTATGTATAGGAATACGAATAAGGACATGTATACGAATATGAGCACAAGTATGGTACGAGTATTATTATGGGATACGAACGACGGTGTATGCAAGTAAGCGACATGATGATGATATTACTGTCTCCCCTCCTATGCTATCTTCATATGATATCTATTATGCTTCTATATTGATGTTGATCATGCTTTACATACTCAGTACATTCTTCGTACTGACGTCCTTTTGTTTGTGGACGCTGCGTCATGCCCGCAGGTGCGCAGGGAGACAGATTTGATCCTTAGCTGCTTATTCAGAGATTTCATAGAGAGCTCCATTTCCTTCGGAGCCATATCTTTTGGGTACTCAATCTTTTGTGTATATAATTATGGGCATAGCGGGGTCCTGTCCCGCTAATGTGATATGTTATACTCTTAGAGCCTCGTAGACATGTGTGTGTGTGTGTGGGTAGATGTGTTTGGCCTTGTCGGCCTATGTTTTGTATATCATTTTGTCGGCCACGTTGGCTCATGTATATTGATGTGGCATGAATTCCTATGATGATATAAATGTGCGGTTGTCCATATGGGACTAGTTGACGAATGAATGGAAATGCATGTATGATTATGTGGATCACCTAGATGTAAGTATAAGAGTAAGCTAAGAGGGTGCTCGGGTGGGGTAGCACCGGGTGCTCGTCGCGGCCCCGAGTCGGGTCGTGACACAGTGCCGCTAAAGCGGGTGACGGCCAGTTTGATAAATTAATGAAGTGTTAAAAGCCCTTAGACCCTCATTATTTCCCATCTCGATATTTGAGCTTGAGGGAACTGTTCTTAGAGATATTTGGAGGAGATTCTTGGAGGTAAATCTTGCTTATTCCTTTACTCTTCCTTAAATCATAATTATCTTAGGTTCCCCCCTTCCCTTTAATAACCCCTTAGTGATGGAAGTTGGAAGAGGGTTTTGATGAACACTTTCTCTAGGCTTGGTAATGATAAATTGATGATGTTTTTGTTAGATTTTGATGAATCTAATTTTGTTAATCATATATCTTTCACTTCTAGTGTTGAATTTCGGAATCAAAGAGTTAGAGTTTATACCCAAATTGGGGGTTTTGCTTGCAATTAGAAATTAGGCTAATCCTTGAGTTAAATCAGCAATTAGTGGTTGGGTTATGATCACCTAGTACTTAATTTGGCATTTTGCTTCCAAAAATTCCGTTTTACGTTTGTGGGCCCATTTCTTCAATTTCTAGGGCTAGAATTAACCTAATTTGAATAGAGAAAAGACATATTTTAACCCCTGAACTTGGCATGAAAACTCAGTTTGGAAACTAAACTTAACTTCTATTTATTTACCCCCCTTAACAACTTACGTTTTAATTATTTTCCCCCTCTAGTGGCCCAGACCTGGGCACGTGTTTCACAATGCCTGACCCGCGCGTTAATTAATTTTTTTTAACGTTTTTTTTTTTAATAAATCGACGGGGGTAACGGTTATAATACCGTTCCCCCTTTAATCCCAACCCGACACACCACCCTTTAGAACCCTAAGTTGTTCTTCAACTTCATCTTTATCACACCTTCAATCAGCCCCATTTTTTTCTCCTCCATTCATGAAATTCCTCTTGCTCACACCATTTATCCTTCATATATGTATTCTTCCTCAACGAAATTTATCCACCAAATTTATCCTCCAAATTTCTGTCAATAATCACTCTCTGTTGTAATTCAAAAATTTTGTGGGTTCATAAATGTCTCAAGGTAGCTGTTTATCTCATGTAAAATGTAATTGTGGCACCATTGCAAAAAACCTCACTTCATCGACTCCTAGTAATCCCGGATGGAAATTCTACAAATGTCCGAGGCCTAAGGGCAATTCTTGTGAATTTTGGGAATGGGAAGATGAATTGTTCCTTGAGATTCAGTGGAATAATGTTCAAAATTTGATGTCGTCGTTAGATGCGGTCAAGATCGAAAGGGACAAATTGCAAGAAGAATTAATTGCCATTGAGGCTAGACATCTAATTGAAGTGAACAAAATGAAGGAGAAATTAATTGGCTTGAAGAGTAAACAACAATTTGACTTCAAAAAAGTTCTAAACTTGGAGGAGAAACTTGCAAATACAAGGATGTTGCTTTTTATTTCGTGGGGAATATTTATTGGCTTTTTGTCAGCTTCCTTAATCAGTTGAATTTATGTTGTATGTTGTAATCACGTAGTAGGTAATGTAAGAACTTTATGCTCTTGTTGTAATGTAAATGTCATGGAAGAACTTTATGCTCTTGTTGAAGAATTTTGTTGTTATGGAAAATATTACCTTGAAAATGATAGCAAAAGTCGAGAAATTTTATAAATTACTTTAAATAGAGAATCTGGAGACCTAATCTATCATTACGATCTCCGGATCCTCCTTTACATGAACAAAAAACACTATGCGGTTCTCATCTAAACATGCCTTAAAACACAACACATCTCCTATCCCTAATCCGGCAGCATCAATGAAGGCTTTCCAGCCTTGAGCAAGGCGCGTGTATACGCCAACCTTGTATTTCATATTATAGTCATGATCGTCATAATGAACAACAACGTCCTTGTCGGTGTTTGGAAGAAATTCCAGTATGTCAGTTGGAAGGATCTGCAAAAAAAACATGTTATTACCAAAAGAGGTAAAAGAACAATTGAAAATATATAATACGACAACACTTACGAAATCGTCTTTTTCGACATACGATTTCGTCAATTCTTTGTCAAAACATGTGGCCATTTCCATGTCATCCATCTTAGATGAAGGCTGCCTCTTTAATATCACAATATTTGTTAAGAGTTATTTGAGTTGAGTGAAAGTGAGATGGAAAGAATGCCTATTTATAATTGAGTTGAGTTATAGTGTTAGTGTGATCAAGTAGTTAATGATGTCTCAGATTCATTGGTTTTGACCATCACTCCCAAGTACCAACTACCATCATTTACAAACTCAGATTCAATGTGTTAGACTGCTCAAATCTGTATAATGCATTTACTTGCATCCATTCAATGTGTTTGACTGGTCAAATCTGTACACTGCTCAACGTACACTGCTCAAATCTGTTTACTGCATTTAGTGTTATACACAACATTGCAGTCACAGCTGGGTAGCTTCTATATGCATTTAATGTCATACACAACATTGCAAGACTGAACTGTCACAAAACCAGGAAATATACAACAAAATTGCAGTCACAGCTGCTTAATATTGCAAGAATAGAATGTCAATACAGGGCAAAATTGCAGTCACAACTGCTTAATATGTTTCACAAAAACATAATTGACAAATGTACATCATCTACCATAATTGTTTCACAAAAACAACATTAAAATCTGCAGTCACTGCTGCATAACAGTCAGTACCAAAGACATACACATACAGGACTAAACTAATTCAACTTCATTTTTCCATTTCATTTCTGGGCAGTTGATGAACTTGTTTGACTTAAAGAGTTCAACTCAGCAGCTTTGGCCCTTGTTCTCATTCTCTTTTGTCCACTCATTTGTTGAAGACCTTGTTGTGTTATAGCTGGACTACTTTTCCATTTTAATCCTCCTGGTCTTGGTTTGTGATGTCCAAGACTACCAGTGACTACTGCTGAATTCATAGGCATGGTTGAAGACTGATTTGCCATTCCTGGCTGTATTAACAAAATAGATCTCCATTAGGCTAGATTGTTTGCAGTAAATGGTTAATGAGGTTGCAAACTTACATTGACAATTTTGAAACCACTTTGGGTCTGAAGCACTCCCATTCCCACAACTCTTGGCCTCTTATAGGGTGCCCCTCTTCCAGTAACTGATGCACTTGCATCAGAAGCCTAAGTCACATTTAAGGTGTCAAACACTTAGAATTGTAAAATTGATTAAGTGGTAATTTAACAAGCTAAGTAATACCTGTGATGTAGACGATTGTCCTATACCCCTTCCAGATTGAAATGCTGCAGCAGCCATGGCCTAATTCATATTTAAGTAGTTAGACTAAATGTAAGACTGTAATATTTAATCAAGTAGTAAATAACAAGGAAAGTTTTTACTTGTTGGCAGAACCTCTTGGTCTTCCCCTTCCTCTACTTGGTTGGGAATTACTTGGTACTGTAGAAGAACCAACACTTGACCTTGTTGAACTAGTACTTGTCCCTCTCCCCCTTACTCTTCCTCTGCCTCTCACAGATTATGGATGCATAGGACAACCCTTCTTATTGTGACCCTTTGCATGGCACAAGCTGCAGGTCATCTCAACACCTCTTTTTGACAGCTTCCCTGTCTTGTTTTCTGTCTGCTCCTTTCTTCTACACTTCCTTGGCCTACATGGCAGCTTTTTAATCTCGGGTGGGAGGACAGGAGGATTGGTTGACTTTGGCCACATTTCCGTATTAGTAACAGGTTGAATGAATGAGTTGTATGTTTTGAGGTAAGTGTCCTTAGTGTACCAATGTGCAACATAGTCAATAGGTTCCAATTTTCTGAAACGAAGTGCAGCTATGGCATGATACCAGGGAATACCTTTCAGCATCCAAGATCTACAAGTGCAAGTATTACTGTTCAGATTTACTATGAATTTATTACCCCAGCTCTCCTTGACCTCAAAGCCATATTCACCATTCCATTCAAGAGTACACTTCATTGACTTTGATGCGTTCTCTTGCAATACCTTCAAAGCCATTGGGCTGATGTTTGTTATCCAAGTCTCAAAAAACTCTCTTAGTTGTCCTACCCTTCTCATCATTTTGACTCTAATTTCCTCAAGCATTGTGATAATGGTCCTGTGCCTTGGCCCCAAAATCAAGGAATTAAAACTCTCGGCCATGTTGTTGTCAACACTATCACAATAGATGAGGTATTTAAAGTAGACCTTGGACCACCTATCTAATTCTTCACAACAAAATCATTTGTTCTAGAATCAAAACTGACAAACAATAACCATGGATAGCTAGCAGTACACTTAACCCTCACCCTAGTTGGTTCATTGACATATTTATCCAACTCTACATGTTCTTGAACTGCATACCTAGTAAGTGCTTTCCTAAACTGTTTAGTACTTTCAAATGCAAGACCAGTCTCCCAAACTATTTCTTTACACTTAGGATAAAAAATAACCTTATTTCTAATTCTTTTTGGTCTCCTTGACTTTTTGGTAGGCTTTTCAACCACATCTTCGTCATCAGCTTCATCATCAGTCTCTATTTCAAAGCTAACAAGTTCATCTGAGTCATAAAATGGCTCATCCCCACCAAATTTTCCTTCAAATGTACTCTTACTCCTAGATAAATATTCATCATGTCCTATATCTACACCCTTTGGCCCTAAATCTATCCCTTCAGATCTCTTAGCCTTTTCTTTCTTCTTTTTTGATTTTAGAGCCACCCTATCTTTCCTTAGTTTCCTATCCTCCTCATGGACATCACTATCAAATTCTTCTTCTTCACCTTCCTCTACTACTACATTGTCAGACTCCTCAGATTCACTCTCACTTTCTAAGTCAGAATCATTATCATCATCAGCTGCTGAAGTAGTAGTAGCTGCAGTAGCAGCTGAAGTCCCACCCAAGGGTTCATCAAGACCAGCAGCCTCTTCAAACCCTAAGCGTTCACTACCCCCAAATGTTTGACTACCCTCACCTGCCCCAACCTTTTCGTTTATATCTTCACATGTGGGGTTATCAAAAGCAGTAAAAGATCACCCACCCACAGGGATAATAGGTGGAAGAGCAGGGGGGACCACAATAGGTTCCTCAACAAGATGAGTCAGAAAAATTACAACAAAATCTTTGTTTTTTAATTGAGGTGCAATACCAATAATGTCCCTATCACTTTTAACTTCTACTACAAATCGACATTTAGGTGGTCTAATATATACACAACAAGATGAAACATTATAACTGATTTCTTTAACATAGTAAACAAGCTCAAAATAAGAGAATTTATCAAGATCAACATCAAAATAATCGGTCACACTACCTCCAACATACTTAATACGAGGGGTTTTTTCTAAATTACCTCCGTGGTTAAACCTCAAAGTCAAAAACACATCATCCATTTTCTTCACAAAACCTAAAATTAAAAAAAATTGATAAATTACAAGATTTAGTTACCATTTACAACAAAAACAAAATGAAGTTAAAGATAAATTTTTTGCAATTGAAAATCAGTAAAATCGAAATCTAGACAAACCCTAACGAGAACAACAAGAATCGTGTACCTTTGTGGCTAACTAATCTTCAATATCACTCAGAAACGACAAGATTTATGTATATTTTGGGTTTTTAGTTTTGCAATGATCGGTTTGTGTAGTGTGGAGGTTTGGTTATGTAGTGGAAAGGGAAAAAAGTGTCGATTGGGAATCGTCGTTGGGTCTTTTGTTTGGGATGGGTCGGGTTAATTGGGGCTGGGTTGGGTTTTTTATGTGGGGACGGTAAAGATAAGTTGGGGAATTAAATAATGACGTGAACCAATTAGCTCGCGCGTGTCTAACACTACCCAGCCCTTCAACTGGTCTGGGCCACTAGAGGGGGAAAATAATTAAAACGTAAGTTGTTAAGGGGGTAAATAAATAGAAGTTAAGTTTAGTTTCCAAACTGAGTTTTCGTGCCAAGTTCAGGGGTTAAAAGATTTCTTTTCTCAATTTGAATATTAGCAATATTGATATCGTTCTTCATGATTTCTAATCTACAATTCGATTATGCTTAGACTACTTTGGTTCTGACGTTTAGCGGAAAGGCAAGGCAAATGAGTGAGTTGTTGGTGTTGCAGTTCGGCTATCCAGGTATGTTATAGCTTACCTTTGGTTAGACTTCATATAGCCAAGCACATATTTAGATTATATTGTTGGAGATAGCATGTGAACCTTCAGGTATGAAGTCGGGTTAGATATCGCCTTAGGTTGGGCCCTATTGTATGTTGGGGCTAGCCACCCCGTTATGTGTGATTTGATTGTTCGATTGTGCCGGCTTGATACCATGAGTCGTTGGTAGATATTGGATTATGTCTTATCATCTTGATTATGATGTAATTGGCATACCCACTTTTGGTATTTGTACTCGGATATATTATTGGCGTACCCACTATTGGTACTTATGATTCGGTTATATTATTGGCATACCCACTGTTGGTATTTGTATTCGGTTATATTGTTGGCGTACCCATTGTTGGTACTGGCGATATTGAGCACGATTATTGATGCGATTCACGCATTGCACGCACTCTCATTTCATGATACACTGTTGAGATATTGATGATACTTGATGAAATACTTGATGAACTGGGCTCAGTTTTACTTGAGTAACGTGAGAGTCTGATATCCGATGTTTGTCTGGGAATCGTGGATTGAGTGAATTTATACTTGATTAAACTCTTTTACTTGAGTGACGTAAGAGTCTGATGTCCGATGTTCATTCCGGAATCGTGGATTGAGTGAGTGCATGGACTCCGCGGGTCCCCCAGACTGGTGCTGGTGAGAACACCCTGTGGGCAAAGATCCAGGGTCCTGTCTGTCTGTTGGGCAAATATCCAGGACGGGTGGATCTTAGACTTCGCAAGTCACACTGGGTTGTGCTACTGGGACGTCGATATTTCTGTCCGGAGTACATGTGTACACCGTATTTGCATGACATTGCATTGTATTCATACCTTTATTGCATTGCATTATGACTTGATTGAGATGTTTGGGGTTGTATTGTCATGTTTTATTGGATTGGATATATTCAGACTTGGCACATTTGGGATTAGATGCTTACATAGGTGATAACGGATAATTGGAATTGATTGCATTATCTTATACTTGTTGGTTTATTTGCTTATCTGCTTTATTATCTGAATTGTGTTAGCTATGCTTAGTCGGCCGATGATGCCTACCAGTACTATTGTTTGTACTGACCTGCACTTGCTGTATTCTTTTATGAATGCAGAGTATCAGGTCATGGCTAATCGTCGCTTCAGCTTTCTCTTGAGTTTCCAGGGTGAGCATGGTCATTCACTGCTTTGAAGACTTTCTATCTTTATGTCCTATTCTATTAAGAGACATAGACACTTATGTATTAGTATTCCAGATTGTATTATTTCCCTTTAGATGCTCTTGCGTTATTCAGACTAGACCGTGGGGGTGTTTATCATCATTCCGCACTTTTCTACTACTTTTGTATATATATATATATATATATATATATATATATATATATATATATATATATATATATATATATATAAATATATATATATATCGTGAAGCTTACGTATTTATTCTATTCTGTTGCTTAATTTCATTCTTTTATGTATTTATTCATTGTTGGGTTGAGGGTTCGCTTACCGAGTTGGGAAGGTAAGTGCCCGCATGACTTAGCCAAAATAGGTAGTGACAGTTTCACTTTGGAAATTCTGACATTCAATTATTTGGATTAATTATTTACCTTGGGAAAACGTGCTCTGATTTTCAATCTGAAGATTCCGTTAGATTTGAAATATTTGTTATAATTTGTGGAAATTGACGGGGCTAATTTAGAATTCGTCTGGTTGGATTTTGACAATTAACTCGGTTAATGTTTAATATGCCTATTTATGGTGAAAAGATGGTCACGAAAAGAAATTAGACCTGGATCCGAGATTTGTTGTTTATGTTAGCTCTGTTGTGATGTTTATGACTTGTGGGGATCGGTGACTCCATTCCCGAGGTGATCAGATGAGAATCGAAGAAGAAAATCTAAGTTTTGGAATTTTGAAGGCTAAGTTTGAGAAGTTCTACCAAAAGTTTACTTTTGGGTAAATGTGCCCGTAATTGAATTTCGAAAGTTCCATTAGGTCCAGAATGTCATTTATGACTTAGTCGAGTCATTGGTTCAGTTCCCGAGAGGTTCGGGTGTGATTTGGGTGGTTGGTTGAGAAATTAGCTTTTGGTATGATTTGGAGTTGACCACGGTCAACATCGGGTCAAGTCGGTCCCGTTTGGATGTTTTGAGAGTTCGAGCAGGTTCGTACAATGATTTTGGACTTGTCCACAAATTTTGGTTAGATTCCGATGAGTTTCGGTTGTGTTTGGGTTGTATGGTGTTTGTTTGTTATTTTGACGCCGTTTTGAACAAAAAGGGTATCATAATGATCAAACGAGCTTTGATTTGTTTTTCGATTGAACCGTTACATCTGTATCGTAATTTCAGAACTGTAGCAACAAGAATCGTCGCGTTTCGCCAACGTATGATGGAGATTTGGGCATTTTACAAAAGTTTTGCTGTGTAAATTTTTCTGGTGTGATTTTTGCTGAAAATTACAAAACTGCCACTGAGATCGTCCTTTAAATTTCTGACTTCTGCCAAATATTGCAACCTCCATATCTCACTCATTTTAAGGCCAAATGAGGTGATTCAAAAGCCTAACTTGAGTGAAATGTCACAAGAAATCTATTGGAGTTATAAAAAGTGAGCTTTGGGATCGTTATAGCACCAGATATGGGTCGGACAGTTGGGCGATTTTCATTCTTATTATTTGCTTGGGGTTTCTTACAATCTTAGAAGCTCGATTTTGGGAGACGTAAAGAGACTCTGTCAAGAATTATCATTTTGGTAAGATTCCAAAACCCTTTTTATGATTATTCCATCGTTTAGTAGGATTTTTCATGCTAAGATTCTTGAATTAAGGGAGGTAAGTTGGAGATTTGAAACCCTAGGCTTGAAGTTGGTTTTTCTTCAACTAAACATGAATTAGTGGATGGATTTCACTCATTTTTGCTTTATAGGCTCCATAAGTAATGGGTAAACTGATTTTGAACTAAATTTCCTATTTTGTCCTTCGTGGCTCGGATTCCTATTTTTCGAGACTTTTTGGGTTCGGATTTAAAGTATGTCAATATGGGAACCATTGGATTCGTACGACTTTCCAGATTAATAATTTGACCTTATTGAACCCGATTTTCTTATGAAATGACCATTTTACCCCTTGAGGTTGGGAATGGGTTTTTGAACTAAGTTTTTGATCCGAAATTCTTCTAAGACTATTATGGGTATCCTTCGAATTCCCTCATTTTCCCATTCCATGAGTTAGGGTTTGGGACTTGATTAGGAATATGGTTATTTCGGTATTTTCTTCTTGATTCTAATTTCGTATCCGAATATGATTAAACTTCCATTATCTCGAGGCTCAAAGGAAGGGCAAGACCAAGGTTTTACTATTGGAGACTTGTTGTTCGGCTTTCCAGATAGGTCATGGTTTACCCTATGGTGAGACTTCAGCTAGCGAAGCGTATGTTTAGATGGTATTGTCGGAGAATGCATGTAAGCCTTCGGGTACGAAGTTAGGATGGATATTATCTTAGGTTGGGCCTTGTTGTATGATTTGGGGGCTAGCCACCCATTGTGTTGTTGACTCATCTTGATCGATTTACTTGTGGGCTCGTTGACACGTTGAGACATTAGTAATTGTGACTAGTGATATATCATGGCCATGATATTGCAGTACTTTACTTGATTGATACTGAGATGATAGTGGTGATTCCATTGTGGCTTATTGTGTAGCCTTACTGTTGATATTACTTGTATGCCATGTGTGGTACTGTTTTGGATTTAATTGGTTGTTGATATTACATTTCAACATATTCATATACATTTCCTTGATACATTGATAAATGCATGGTTATGGCACTAATGATGATATGTGAGAGAGTGTAGCCACCGAGGTCTATGCCGAAGAGCATAAAAGAGAGATGAGTGTTCGTTACCTGAGGTTTCTTACCGGGAACGATAGAGTGTTCGATGCCCGAGGTCTTTGCTGGGATCATGAAGTGTGCTCGTGATCCGAGGTCATATTCTAGAGGGAGTGGTACATGGACTTCGCGGATCCCCCATGGGTCATGATCGCCGAGATGTGGAGTTACTCCGTCCGAGACATGTTGTACAAAGTTGCATATGCATTGCATTCATTCTACATATATTATTGCATTGCATTGCATTGTATCTTGGTTCTTGTAGATTGTTGTGCTACTACGGTGATGTGCTGATTCAGATTGCTTATACTGAGACTTGGCACAGTCGGGTTTAGATGCTACAACATAGGTGATGATTCGCACCGTGGACACAACTTATTGTTGATACTTGTTGGTTAATGTGTTTACCTTGCTTTGTTATTTTTATATACGTTAGCTAGTCCTAATCGGACTATAATACTTACTAGTACTTGTTGTCTGTACTGACCTGCACTTGCTGCATTCTTTTATGAATGCAGAGTATCAGGTTAGATCGACCTCTACTCCTTGTGGCTGATATTTGAGGATTGCTAATTCGAATCCTTCAGGGTGAGCATGAGGACGTTCTCTGCCCGAAGACTCTTTCTATTATTATGTCTTTATTTCCATTCTGAGACATGATCTTTGAGACTACTTATGTATTTTTATGATTCAGACTTGTCGTATTTACTTAGATGCTCTTGTATGGCCAGACCAGATACTGAGGTGGATTCCATTTACTTTCGCATTTTCTTATTTATATTATATGTGTGAGACTTACGCTATTTTACTTCTTCCGCTATTTTCTATTATTTGTGAATGTTGAGTTAAGGGTTCGTCTACCGAGGTGGGAAAGGTAGGTGCTCACACGACTTAGTGAAATTGGGTCGTGACAGGATTGAATATGGCACATTGTTTGGAGTAATGATGGTATGACAGCCCCATTGATTGGGTCCTAATTTTGATCTAGAGGATCTGGAATTTGGGTGAGTATATGGACCTCATGAGTCCCTCATGGGTAACATGAAACCTATCGTAGAAGCATGTGTATGCTGCTACATATTGGCCATTGCATTTCGTTACATATCACTTGGCATACAATTCATACTTGACTATATTGTTCATTTGAGATCCTTATTTGAACGTTCTGAAAGGTGTAAGCTTTATGATTTAGTTGATTTTTGGATTCCTTAGTTCTAATGCTTGGATGCTTATAAACTGCGAAACGTAAGACTATCAAATTAAGGAGGTGATTATTGGAAGTACCAGTCCTTGTCATCGCTATAGATTAGAGTATGTCAACAATGTTGTTTGGTACACGTGCTTTATGTACTCACTCTAGCTGCACCTTTTGTGTGTAGGTTTGGATCCGGGCATGAGCAGAGGTTGGGATTCTGTTGATCATTGAGGCATACTTTGGAGTCTAGGATGAGCTGATGATGGTCCCACAACACTGGACTTCACTCCTATCTTTATCTTTCTTTCTTGCTTCATTTCAGACAGTTTTATGTAGTATTTTTCAGACTTGAATTTTAAATAGTCGTTGTTGTACTTATGACTTCCAGGTTTTGAGAGATGTATTGACTTATACTATTATATGTTCTTATTTATAAGACCTATTATAGAACTTATTATGGGTTGTTATTTCTTATTTCCACATTTAATTTATGTTTCGCGACTTAATCTGTCATGACCCAAACCGATGAGTGGTGACGAGTGTCTGATCTCTAGTGACCAAACACTCCTATACTTGTACCTGGGTAACACTGAGTAACAAGGACCCATAAATAACTCAATTTGAACTATAATGACTTATACCACAACATCATCAAGAGATATGCATCAAGAACTATCAGCCAACTGCATGCACATATATATTAAAAGGAACAGTGCAAGCCGACCAGGCTGCGACATATGTTGTACACAAAAGAATGGAAGCCGACCAGGCATATCACGTACCAACTACATACAACTGTCTACAAACCTCTAATGGGATAGAAAGTTGTAGAAAGGACGGGACAGGGCCCCGCCATACCCATATATGCATGTACATCTCAAACTAGCATACCAAAATAGACCACAGCTCCGGATCGAGTGGAGCGTACCTATCACGACCCAACCGGAGGGCCGTGACGGGCACCCGGTGCTAACCCACCCGGGTACCTCTTATCATACTCTCATTGTCACGACCCAGATAGGGGCCGCGACGGGTACCCGGAGCAATTACCGAGCACCGCTTACTCTACTGCTGGTCTCGCTCATTTAATACTCTTTTATCAATTTTACATACCAATTGTAGGAAAATCATATTTAATCAAAATATAAATACTTTATATACATTTGCCCCTTGGCCATCAAAATAATACACATACATATGAAAACATCTTGTGAGACCATCTAACCCACACTGCGTATCTACGAGCCTCTACTAACATAATGAATACATGGACGGAACAAGACTCCGTCATGCCCAAAATATGCATATATGAATGTACATCAAAAGAATATTCATAAGCACCTCCGAACAATGGAGTGCTATCTATCAGCTGACAGCTACTGAGGACCTGGGCCAAGCTCTCCTCCCTGTCTACCTGTGGCATGAACACAGCGTCTGAAGAAAGGACGTCAGTACGAATATTGTACCGAGTATGAGAGGCATACATAATGAAAGGAGACATCAGTAATATGGGAATAACATCAACATGAGTCATATGGATCTGACTGATAATCATAAATGAAGTAATGCATGCTATCTTACTCATACTCATCATCATAACATGTATGCATCATGTGCAAGCTGCCCGTCCATGTCAGAACGGTGTGATAATAAAAAATATTAGCCCGCGTCCAGGCCTCCCGCGTCCGGGGTACCATCTCATACTGCCCACTAGTGGTGTCTGCCCACACCCGTAGGTCGTGCTGTATCCATATTCCCGCCCGCCGAAGCGGTGTCTGCCCGGCCAACTAGGCCCGGTGTGAAATGCTCATGACATGGTCATAGTAATATGCTTATCATAAAATACTTATCTTACCATAATGCGTATATAAGACTCATGATCAACTTTACTCTATCGGGGTGACGTAAGGTCGTGATCCCCCGATTACATTATGAAACCATCATGGACATTCCGCCCCACCTTGAAAGGACTAGTACATAAGGTGAGTGTAGGCAAGGAATAACATCATCATCATTCTAGTGTCATCATATCGTATAACTCATCTCATATAGACATTCATAAGTATAAGCTTTTAACTTCTTAGAATGTAAGAACTCATGAAAGGAATAGGGATTCAAACTAAAAGATTCATGCCATTAGAAAGAAGGACTAGCCTCACATACCTTAGTCTCTTAGCTAAGTTATTGCTCACTTGTTCTCCGTTGACATCATGTCGTTACCTTCATAAGAGAATTCGTATCAACATTAGTAACTGACTATAAGAACGTGTCGCTAATTCTAGGAGAAGTCGAACAACGCTTCCTTCGCTCATACTACTTTTCTCACGTTCTATATCAACTCCCAATATTCATAATATTATTCACAATATCATGATCGACAATCGTCATTTACGTACATTTGGCAAAATCCACCATTTTCCTCCAATTTTCCTTTATTTCTACTCTAGCTCATCCTTGCGTTTTCATGCATTTAATGCTTGTTTCATGATAAGAACATCATTTATAACGTATTTGTATTCACAACACTTCGATATTCATAGTTCAATTCCACTATCATTCATTTATGTAACTATTCACTCAATAATGACCCATTTATATGTTCTTTTACATTTCAAGTGTCTAAGCTTTCCAATACTTCAAACAACATGGAATAATCATGAAACTTACCTTGGATGATGGTTGAACAATCCTTAAGTTGAAATACTTCAATTATCCAAAACCCTAGTTCCACCTTCTTGGGAATTTCTTGGCTTAGAAGATCCTTTGATGTGTTCTTACACTTGATTCCATGTAATTAGTGTTGTTGGTTTTGATATTCCCTTTAATTCTCTTGAATTCTTGTGGAGGAATTATTTGGAATGTTCTAAAGGTCTCTTGAGTTGTTGGGTGAATAATGAAGTAATATGAAGCCTAAGTCCCTTTTTAAAATCACAAAATCTGATCTTTAATGAATTCTTGTCGGGGTGAACAGTGGTCGTAAACCACCATATATGGACCGTATTTTGATTTACGGTCCGTCCACTGTGGTCGTTTTTAAGCATTCGAAAAACAGAAAGTTTAGCTGGGGATTATGGCGATTTACGACTGAGGTTTACGGTCCGTAAACCAGTTTACGGGCCGTCCTCCAAGTCGTGTTTAACCATTTCAAAGACAGAAAGTTTTGGCTAATGGACATGGTAGTTTACGACCTGGTTTAAGGTCCGTAAACCAGTTTACGGGCCGTAAACTGGGTCGTATTTAACCATATTCAACATTCACAGAAAGTTGATATTTTTGACAAGCTGGAGGATGACTGCACTATACGGTCCGTAAATCACTTTACGGGCCGTATAGTGCCATATACGACCACTGTGCTGAAAAATTTTCCGCGACTTTCTTATTTCCAAAAATTCTTAATTAGCCATTCCCGACTTAATAAAACATCATTCCCTCAATTTTTCATCATTCCACTCATCATACAAGTACGGCGAAATTTCCGAGGTGTAACATTCTTCCCCCCTTTTGGAACATTCATCCTCGGATGTTCGATACTCGGGGATTCTGGAAATTTTTTGCAAGAGTTTCCTTTGTGATTTGGATACTACCTTTCCATTACAACAACCCACAATATCTTCGCCTCACAGGGCTATATCACAACATCAACACTTTTATGGCCACACACGACCAAAAACATAAAATTAAAACATACATACCTTACACCATCGACGTCTCATCTTGAATCTCTTCTGGGGATTGGAACAAATGGGGGTACATGGATTTCATCTTCTCCTCCGCTTCCCAAGTCATTTCTTCCCGATTATTGTTCCGCCATAGAACTTTGACTGAAGCAACCTCTTTATTCCGAAGCCTTCGTACTTGTCTATCCAAAATGGAAATGGGCATCTCCTCGTATGTTAGCTCCTCTGTTACTTGCACATCATCAATCGGGACTATTCTTGTTGGGTCTCTAATACACTTGCGGAGCATCGAAACATGGAATACTGGATGCACGGATTCGAGCTCTGAAGGCAAGTCCAATTCGTAGGCTACTCGACCCACCTTGCGAATGATTTGGTAGGGTCCGATATATCTGGGACTTAGCTTTCCTTTCTTGCCAAATCTCATCACTCCCTTCATCGGCGATACCTTCAGGAACACCCAATCGCCCACCTGAAATTCCAAATCTCGTCGGCGATTATCTGCATAAGACTTTTGGCGACTTTGAGCTGTTAACAGTCGGTCTCGAATCACTTTAACCTTTTCAACTGCTTGTTGGATCAAGTCGGGGCCTATCAATTGTACTTCTCCGGTTTCAAACCATCCAATTAGAGATCTGCATTTTCTTCCATATAAGGCTTCATACGGGGCCATTTGAATGCTGGAATGATAGCTGTTATTATAGGCAAATTCAATAAGAGGCAAATGCTCATCCCAATTTCCTCCAAAGTCCAATACACATGCCCGTAGCATATCCTCTAAGGTCTGAATAGTGCGCTCGGCTTGTCCGTCAGTCTGCGGATGGAACGCCGTGCTGAGCTTAACTTGGGTACCTAGACCTTCTTGGAAGGACTTCCAGAACTTGGCTGTGAACTGTGCCCCTCTGTATGTGATAATGGCCAAAGGAATACCGTGAAGTCATACAATCTCCTTGAGATACAATTTAGCATAATCCTCCGCTGAATATGTGGTTCTAACGGGGAGAAAATGAGCTGCTTTCGTGAGTCTATCCACGATCACCCATATAGAATCATACTTCCCTCGCGTATGGGGTAATCCCACCACAAAATCCATGTTAATTTCTTCCCATTTCCACGTAGGAATTTCCATTGCTTTCAATAACCCTCCTGGCTTTTGATGCTCGGCCTTCACTTGCTGGCAATTCGGACACTGTGCTACAAATTCTGCTATGTCTCGCTTTATGCCATCCCACCAGTATACCAATTTGAGATCGTGGTACATCTTGGTTGCACCTGGATGAATTGAATACCGGGAATAATGTGCTTCCTCTAAAATCCGTTGGCGCAAGTTTTCCACATTCGGTACACATAGCCGGCCTCGATATCTAAGAACCCCTTCTATGGAAACTTCGAATGGAGACTCTTCCTTTTCCTGAGATAGATCTCGATAGTGTCTTAACTGAGGATCTTGTGATCCGTATAGACGTCCACGTGCACACCATATAAGTAGTGTCTCCATATTTTCAATGCATGAATAACCGCAGCTAGCTCAAGATCATGAGTGGGATAATTCCGTTCATGTTTTCACAACTGTCTCGAAGCATAAGCAATAACTTTTCCATTCTGCATCAACACACATCCTAATCCCACACCGGAGGCGTCACAATATACTACATAGCCATCTGATCCTTTTGGAAGTGTTAGCACTGGCGCTTAGGTCAGCCTGTTTTTCAACTCTTGGAAGCTACGCTCACAGGCATCACTCCACTGGAATTTAGCTAACTTCTGGGTTAACTTTGTCAATGGGGCTGAAATAGATGAGAAACCCTCTACAAATCTTCTATAGTATCCTGCTAACCCAAGGAAACTACGAACTTCTGTAGGCGTCGTAGGTCTTGGCCAAGTCTTCACAGCTTCTATTTTCTGAGTGTCAACTCGAACACCATCATCTGAAATAACATGACCCAGGAATGCAATAGAATTAAGCCAAAACTCGCACTTCGAAAACTTTGCATACAATTCTCGATCTCGAAGAATGCCAAGAACAATTCTTATATGATCTGCATGTTCTGATTCTGTGTGAGAGTACACCAAAATATCGTCGATGAACACTATCACAAAAAGGTCCAAGAACGGCCTGAACACATTATTCATTAAATTCATGAACACTGCCGGGGCATTTGTCAACCCGAACGACATTACTCGAAACTCGTAGTGACCATATCTTGTCCTGAAGGCAGTCTTGGGAATATCTGCTTCCCTAATTCTCACCTGATGATAACCCTATCTCAGATCTATCTTGGAAAACCATTTAGCACCTTGCAACTGATCGAACAAGTCGTCAATTCTAGGAAGGGGATATTTGTTCTTCACCATCACTTTGTTCAACTGCCTGTAGTCGATGCACATTCGTAGCGATCCGTCTTTCTTCTTTACGAACAAGACTGGTGCTCCCCATGGCGAGGAACTAGGCCTTATAAACCCCTTTTCAAGTAAATCCTTTAGCTGTGCTTTTAGCTCTTTCAGATCTGCTGGAGCCATCCGATACGAAGGAATAGAAATAGGCTCGGTGTCTGGTAGTACATCAATAGCAAAGTCGATCTCCCTTTCTGGAGGAAGGCCTGGTAACTCGTCGGGAAACACATCTGGGAATTCATTCACTACCGGGACAGACTGGAAAGTTGGCACTTCCGCTTCCGTGTCATGAACCCGAACTAGATGACAAATATAACCCTTGGCTATCATCTTCCTCGCCTTAAGGTAGGAAATAAACCTACCCTTTGGGGAAATTGTATTACCCTTGCACTCGAGTATGGGCTCTCCCGGAAATTGGAATCGAACTACCTTTGTCCGGCAACAAACATTAGCATAGCATGATGCCAACCAGTCCATACCCATAATTACGTCAAAATCTATCATCTCAAGTTCAATTAGATCAGCCCTTGTCTGACGATCACCTATAATGACTACACAGTTCTGATATACTTGCCTCGCTATTACAGGATCACCAACCGGAGTGAATACCTCGAAAGGTTTAATTGGCTCAGGTCTCACCCCAACACAATCAGCGATATACGGAGTAATATATGAGAAGGTAGAACCCGGATCAATCAGAGCATATACATCACGGGAAAATATAGTCAGGGTACCTGTGACAACATCTGGGGAAGACTCAAGATCCTGTCGCCCAGCTAAAGCATACACACGGGGCTGAACAACACCTGAAGTAGATGCTCCCCCTCTACCTCTGCCCCTACCTGCTATAGTCTGAGGAGTCTGTACTGTCAGGCGTGCTGAAGAAGAACCCGCTGCTGAACCTGTAGGCTGAGTCCCAGCTCTATCTATCGCTGAGGGGCAATCTCTCATCATGTGACCAACTTGCCCGCAAACATAACAAGCATCCGAACCCTGACGACACTGTCCGGAATGTATTTTGCCACACTGGCTACACCGCGGCACTGGAGGTCTCCTCTGGCTAAAGTCTCCCCTGGACTGCGAATCTGAAGCCCTCGAACTCTGCCCCTGGCCTGACTGAGTAGAATGATCAACCCTCCTATCTGCGAATCTAGGAGGTGCACTAGTCACTGACTGACCTGAGTGCCTAGAATATGTCTGTCTCGGTCCCCCTCGGTACTCACTGCTCTCCCCCCTAGATCTAGCCCTCTTACCTTGTCTTCTGTCACCCTCACGATCACTTCTCTGCTGTCGTTGTCGTTCCTCGAGGTTCTGAGCATGGGCCTGTATCCGGGAAATATCCATCCCGTCTTGCAAAGAGGTTGTTAGGCAATCTCTGAACAAGTGTGGTCCTAAACCACTCACAAATCTATAGACTCGGTCTCCCATGTCAGCCACCATAGTCAGAGCATACCGGGACAATGAGTTGAATTGCATACTATACTCTCGGGCACTCATGCTTCCTTATTTCAAATTCAAGAACCTGTCCGCTCTAGCTCGGCGGACTTCAGGTGGCAAGTAGTGACGAATAAAGGCATCTACAAACTCTTGCCACACAGGAGGTGGTGCATTCTCCCCTCTTGTTATCACCCAATTCTTATACCATAGTACCGCCACGTCGCGAAGTCTATATGAGGCCAACTCTACAGATTCAGTCTCAGAAGCATGCATAAGTGTTAACGTCCTCAGCATTTCATCAATAAAACCTTGCGGGTCCTCATCCGTCTTCGACCCAAAAAATTCTGGAGGATTTAGGGTAAGGAAATCACGGGCTCTTGTACTAGCTGAATGATCACTTGGGCCTGCATTCTGTCGTTGTGCCTGAGCGGCAACCAACTGCGTCAATAAATTTATAGCCTCGGACACTTGTTGACCCGAAGCACCTAGTGGAGGAATCGGAGCTGAGGCTCCTCCCTGCTCTTCTACATTGGGCACGGCCTCACTTTGCGATTCACTTTCCTCTACCCCCGCCGGAGGCTCCCTTTCTGCCCGCTTCTTCGTCGTAGCTTTTCCTTTCTGGGCAGCTGTAGCTTTTCCTTTCGGCGGCATTTTTCTGAAACCATAACGCACTTTTAGGGATGATATAATCCTAGACATGGCTCTATCGCACGATTCATGAGAAGAAGGATGGTCATTTTCCTAAATGCCCTGTAGTCTCTTGTTTATTAGCGTGGCGCACAACACACCATAAACAAGGCTCTACTAGAAACGGCTTATAGACACTTCCTAGGGCGAACTGCTCTAATACCACTTCTGTCACGACCCAGCTAGGGGCCGCGACGGGTACCCGGAGCAATTACCGAGCACCGCTTACTCTACTGCTGGTCTCGCTCATTTAATACTCTTTTATCAATTTTACATACCAATTGTAGGAAAATCATATTTAATCAAAATATAAATACTTCATATACATTTGCCCCTTGGCCATCAAAATAATACCCATACATATGAAAACATCTTATGAGACCATCTAACCCACACTGCGTATCTACGAGCCTCTACTAACATAATGAATACATGGACGGAACAAGACTCCGTCATGCCCAAAATATGCATATATGAATGTACATCAAAAGAATAGTCATAAGCACCTCCGAACAATGGAGTGCTATCTATCAGCTGACAGCTACTATCACGACCCAGCCCCGTGGGCCGCGACTGGCACCCTACCTGGGTGCCCAGACCAAATCACATATTCATTTACGAAATCCGAACGTATTTCAGAATTTCATAAAAGTCATATCAATATAGGTTATATCAAAATATGTCTTAAGCGGTCGCACAAATCAAAAATGTCATATCGAATCCAAACGGAGCGGCGGAATAGACATCGCCGGTCATAAGTGCAAATATAAGCATAAGGGCCATTTAGGGCAATCATAACAAACTGACCGCTGTAAGACCAGAAAACAAAATCAAACAAACATACATAGGACCCTCACCCCACATATATGACTACAGGCCTCTACGAATTCAAAACAAGGACATATGGCGAGACAGGGCCCCGCCGTACCCAAATAGTCAAATGTACAGAATATATACATAGCAAAAGAAGTCTGTACCAAAAGTGGACTCCGAGTCAAGAAGGAGTACTCCGAAATAGCAGAGAGTGAAGCCTACAGTAGAGGATCACCAATGTCTGTACCTGCGGGCATGAAACGCAGCCCCCGAAGAAAGGGGGTCAGTACGAAATATGTACTGAGTATGTAAAGCACGGAGTACAGAAATATGAGCCAAAACTGAAAGCAAACCGGATATCAAAGGGAAGTACCAATCAGTATGTCAAAATCCGTATCAAATCATATATATATACATAATGCAAACGAAATCATGCAAACGCTCAAGAACGTGGTCGCCCCTCCGACGCTGGCGCCACACACAGCATAACACCAGAAGGTTTCGAATCTCCGTACATCCCCGAACACAAACAGAAGTGAGCGTATCGCGTCACTAGCCATATCACAGCATAACTCCAAACGGAACCCAGCCCTATGGCGAGGCCTCGGGAACCGTAACACAGCATACGGCCGAATTATCATAGGGCGCACGAATCATAACCGGCCCGGGAACCGGTGAACGAAGTCAAAATAAGGCACGAGCGGAGTCGTGAGCAAAAAAATGCAAATTTATATTTCAAAATAGCCTTTCAAAACATAATGATTTCATAAGTCATTTCATAACCCAAAATAATCGAATACTTAGCTGATACGATGGTTTATTTCACAAAAATGTTTCCAAAGTGGTACGTATGGCTCAAAACAAAACTTAACATGTCGTAATAGTCAAAACATATTTCATAGAGGGAAGTTTCAAGGTCGAAGATCTCATATCGAAGTTCATCCAAAAAGGGAGTCCAATAGGACAAATAGGGCGTCTCGGGGTTAGCGGGCCCATCTCGAGTCAAATTGGGGTGACGAACATAATTTACGAACATTTAGAGGCTAAAGATCATACATAATGATTTCAAGGTGACCCGATCACATTTCGATAGGTTTCGGATATTTGAGTGCATTCTAGCCAAAATAGAGCCCTTTAGGCATCAATTGAATTGAATGAATAGTAGTCGTTTTGTAGATCGGGTTTCGAGGAGCAGAAATGCTCCGGAGGTTCCAATATTCACCTAACATACTAAGACATGCCAAACGAAGAAGTGGGAAGCTTTACATACCATATGGACGTCTTATGCTTTCCTTAAAATCAAATCCCGTTTCATCCAGAATCTGCAAATGGTCAAAGTTACCAATTAGAGATTCTTAGGCTTAAGATTTCCATTAACTTGATTTTTGTCTACCGAAATTTCGGCAGCATTTCCCGTATATATCTAACACCCCCGAGACTTAGCTCGGCTCAAAATATATCAACAACAACAACCCAAACATCATCAAACAACATAAACCATAATCAAACCATTCTAACTTCAAAATTCTACCTTATTACATAAGTTGGCAACTTTTCACTCAAACATCAAAATTCCAAATCTATATCCACATTATTGTATTCATTCACTCATTCAAGATTATTCAATCACATCCCAAATATGTTCCAAACCATACACGAAATTTCCCGAAATTCATTACTTTCCATATTTCATTCAAAACATCAAAATTTACGACAAACATTCTAACTTGCATTGTTTCATTCCGAATTCATTAACATCAACCATAAGCCACATTTAAAGTCTTTAGTATCAAAGATATACAATGATATACGCAAATATACAAAAGGTATACACTTTCCCGTAATGATCCGAAATCCTTTTCCAACGCCAATTCCATTCCTTAAACGTTCATTTACGACATAAAGGCCGCAACGACACATTGAACAAACTAAACAAGATCAAATTCACTACTCCTCCCACACCAATATGGCTCACGGCCAAACACACCCTTCACACACACACACGGCCATGCTCAACACAACACAATTCCATAATCTTCATGCAACTTTAATCACTACCACATATATACCCATTTCATAACATAAAAACATAGAAATCATACCTTATTCCTGAAATTCCGATTTGCCGCAAACGTCGCTCTTTCGCCAAACTAATTGTATCACGTCGGAGAGCGTCTTGAACTTACTACTAATACAAAAAGAACAAGGTTTTTAGGATCAAATCAAGGCTAGGAAAATTATTTTTTTTGAGGGATAAGGGGTTCGGCCGAAGGGGGGGGTTTTTTGCTCCCAAAGGTTTGTTTGATTTTTTTCTTGAAGATTCTAAAGGTGTACAATGATATATATCTTGATTAATGGTCACATGTAATTCACATGACCATTTAAAATGGGGCTTGGGCCTTGGCTTTTGGCCGGCCACCCCTAACACTTGGGCCTCAATTTTTGTTAAATATTTCTAGGCCCAATCCATTGAAGTCTCGTTTTGTAATTCCCGAAACTAATTTTCGAAATTCCAAATTTACCCTCGGCCTTCCCCAATGACTTAGCACCAATAGTTTCATAACCAACATAGTCATATTCTCTAGAATCAAAATATTTCCTTATAACACACAAGTCTTATTCATTTTTCTCGATTCCCATATATGCAAAAACACGGGACATAACATTCTCCCCCCCTTAAGAACATTCGTCCCCGAATGTTAAATTAACCTTATAAAGTCTTATGACCAAGGCGGGGGAGTTCTTTATTATTAGTGGCATACAAAATTATTTTTTTTATCACCCAACATAACAAACTGAAAGGTTTAGATTACCTGTGGACGTCGGGAACAAGTGAGGGTATTTCCTTTTCATCTCGTCCTCCGCCTCCCAAGTCATCTCCTCCCGATTATTGTTGCGCCACAGGACTTTGATGGGGGGCACTTCTTTAGTGCGTAGTCTCCGCACCTGTCGATCCAGAATAGATACAGGCTGCTCGTCATAAGATAACTGCTCCGTCACCTGAATGTCATCAACTGGGAATATCCTGGAAGGATCACCAATACATTTCCGCAACATAGACACATGAAACACTGGGTGTACGGCCTCCAAGTCGGATGGTAAGTCTAGCTCGTAGGCGACCTCGCCTATCTTTCGAACGATCTGATACGGCCAAATGTATCGGGGGCTCAACTTACCCTTTCTACCGAATCTCATGACACCCTTCATGGGCGACACCTTCAGGAATACCCAGTCGCCAATCTGGAACTCTAACGGTCGACGTCGTCTATCTGCATAAGCTTTCTGTCGACTCTGAGCAGCCAATAATCGTTCTCGAATAAGCTTTACCTTATCTACAGCTTCCTGGATCACATCTGGCCCAATCAGCTTAGTCTCGCCCACGTCAAACCAACCAATAGGAGATCTGCATTTTCTGTCATAAAGGGCTTCATACGGTGCCATCTGAATGCTGGAGTGATACCTATTATTATAGGCAAACTCAATAAGCGGCAAATGATCATCCCAGCTGCCCCTGAAATCAATAACGCAGGCCCGCAACATATCTTCTAGTGTCTGAATAGTGCGCTCGGCCTGCCCGTCGGACTGAGGATGAAAAGTTGTACTAAGGCTCACCTGAGTCCCTAATCCCTCCTGAAATGACCTCCAGAAATTTGCCGTAAACTGGGCACCCCGGTCAGTAATAATAGATATAGGGACTCCGTGAAGTCTGACTATCTCTCTAATATACAATCTGGCATAGTCCTCAGCCGAATAAGTAGTCCGAACCGGAAGGAAATGGGCTGATTTCGTCAGCCTGTCAACAATAACCCAAATAGAATCATACCTGCGTGGAGTGCGCGGTAACCCAACAACGAAATCCATATTAATCATCTCCCATTTCTAGGCTGGAATTTCCATCTCCTGTAATAATCCACCGGGCTTCTGATGCTCGATCTTAACTTGCTGGCAGTTCGGGCACTGACTAACAAACTCAGCAATATCTTTCTTCATGTCGTCCCACCAATACAAACACCTGAGATCCCGATACATTTTAGTGGAACCAGGATGAACAGAATACCGTGCATTATGGGCCTCGCCCATAATCTGCCGCCGTAAGCCCGCAACGTCCGGTACACAGAATCTGCTGTCATATAATAATACTCCTTCAGGCGAGATCTCAAACTGAGTCTTTGCTTTATTAAGGGCCACATCTCTGTACTGATTCAGGAGAGGATCTTCAAACTGGCGCTGCTTTACCTCCTGAATAATAGATAATTCAGCAACTAGACGAACAGAAATCCCAGAATCTCCAGAATCTGCCAAACGAACTCCGAGGCTGGCCAGCTGATGAATATCACGAACCAAATCCCTCTTATCAGATGGTACACCAGCCAGACTGCCTACGGACTTGCGGCTAAGCGAATCAGCTACCACATTGGCTTTCCCCGGATGGTACAGAATATCAACGTCGTAATCCTTTAGTAACTCAAGCCATCTCCGCTGCCGCAAATTTAGCTCCTTCTGCTTAAAAATATATTGGAGACTCTTATGGTCCGTATAAATATCAACATGGACCGCATATAAATAATGCCGCCAAATCTTCAAAGCATGAATTACTGCGGCCAACTCAAGATCATGGGTGGGATAGTTCTTCTCGTGCGGTCTGAGCTGCCGGGAAGCATAGGCTATGACTCGACCGTGCTGCATCAATACACAACCTATCCCAATACCAGAGGCATCACAATAGACAACATACCCGTCTGATCCCTCTGGAAGAGCCAATACTGGTGCTGTAACCAATCTCTCTTTCAGCATCTGAAAGCTGCGCTCGCAGGCATCTGTCCACTGGAATTTCGCTGCTTTCTGAGTAAGCCTCGTCAGTGGTGCTGCAATAGAAGAAAAATCCTCCACAAACCTGCGATAATAACCAGCTAACCCCAGAAAACTGCGCACCTCTGTCGGTGTAGTAGGCCTGGGCCAATTCTGCACAACCTCAATCTTCTGCGTGTCGACCCGAATACCATCTGCGCCGACAATATGGCCCAAGAATGCTACAGAATTCAACCAGAATTCATATTTAGAGAATTTGGCGTATAACTTCTGCTGACGGAGAATACCAAGCATCGTCCTCAAATGATCTGAATGCTCCTCGGCTGATCACGAGTAAATCAGAATATCATCAATAAACACAATAACAAACATGTCCAGAAAAGGCCGAAATACCCGATTCATCAGATCCATAAATACCGCTGGAGCATTAGTCAGCCCGAAAGACATAACTCTGAACTCATAGTGCCCGTACCGGGTCCTGAAAGCAGTCTTCGGGATATCTGACTCCCGCACTCGCACCTGATGATAACCCGAGCGCAGATCTATCTTTGAAAAATATTTAGCACCCTGCAGCTGATCAAACAAATCATCAATCCGGGGGAGGGGATATTTATTCTTTATAGTCACCTTATTTAGCTGCCGGTAGTCGATACACATCCGCAGTGACCCATCTTTCTTTCTAACAAACAATACCGGCGCTCCCCAGGGTGATGTGCTGGGTCTGATAAAGCCCTTATCCAACAAATCTTTCAGCTGCTCCTTCAACTCTTTCAACTCAGCCGGTGCCATCCTGTACGGGGGAATAGATATAGGCTGCGTATCCGGCATCAACTCTATAGTAAAATCAATCTCCCGCTCAGGCGGAAGGCCAGGAAGCTCGTCAAGAAATACATCTGGAAACTCACTGATGACCGGAACAGACTGAAGGGTAGGTATCTCCGCTGCAGTATCGTGCACACGAACCAAATGATAGATATAACCCTTCTGGATCATCTTCTTAGCCTTGAGGTATGAAATAAACTTACCCCTCGGCGATGCTGTGGATCCGAACCATTCTATAACTGGTTCCCCTGGAAACTGAAAACGGACTACCTTTTTCTGGCAGTCAACATTAGCATAACAAGAAGACAACCAATCCATACCCATAATGACGTCAAACTCAAGCATGTCTAACTCTATCAGATCAGCCCTAGTGCAACGATCATAAATAGTCACAGAACAATCCCTATAGATCTGTCTCGCTATAACAAAATCCCCAACCGGCGTAGCTACCTCAAATGGCTCTATAGGCTCAGACACTATCTCAATTTTACTAGCAACGAGCGGGGAAATATATGATAAAGTAGAACCAGGGTCAATCAATGCATATACAGATCTGGAGAAAACCAGTAATGTACCTGTGACAACATTTGGCGAAGCCTCCTGATCCTGGCGGCTGGCCAAAGCATATATGCGGTTCGAGGGACCGCTAGAACCTGAAACGCCACCGCGGCCTCGACCGCGTCCCGTCGGTGTCGGCGCACCTCGCCCTGCAGGGCGTGCAACAGATGGAGCAGATGATGAACCGGCGGCTGACCCTGTCGGCTGAGCCACACTACCAGAACCGCTGGCCAACGGACAATCTCTCATAAAATGGCCCTGACCACCGCACGAAAAACAAGCTCCAGTAGCTCGATAACACTCCCCAGGATGAGACTTCCCGCAATGAGAACAACGGGGCCTGGGTGGTCTGGCCGGGCTGGGGCCTCTGGATACCTGTGAACCTGCTGCTCTGGAGCTCTGACCGGCCCCAGACGGTCCCGCACTATCAAATCTCCGGCTGCCTGACTGAGTACTCCGGCCGGACGGAGGTAGCTGTCTGCCTGACTGCTGCTGCTGAGGCTGTCCGCCTCGAGAATCCCCGGAATAACCTGCGGACCTAGCCCTCTTGGGCGGCCTCCTGTCCCGATCTCTACCAGAATGATCAGACCTGTGACGGTCCTCCATACCCATCGCATAGGCCTGAAGTCGGGCAATGTCCATATCTGTGTGTAATGACACTGCCATACAGCCGTCAATCAAATACCGATCCAATCCCATAACATATCTGTGCATCCGATCGGACATATCTGCTACCACGGCCGGTGCATATCGGGCCAGAGAATCAAACTCAAGATTATAGTCGCGAACAGTCCGACCCCTCTGCTGCAAATGTAAGAATCGGTCAGCCCGCGCCCGCCGTAACTCTGGGGGCAGAAAGTGGCGGGTGAATGCTGTCACAAACTGATCCCACGTAGCTGGAGGAGCACCCTCACCCCTAGATAACTCCCAAGTCTCGTACCAGTGAGTGGCAACATCTCGAAGCCTGTGCGAAGCCAGCTCGACCGACTCGGTCTCTGAAGCCCTGACCAAGTCCAGTGAGCGCCGTATCCCCCGAATAAAGTCGTGGGGGTCCTCGTCGGGCTTAGACCCGAAAAACTCTGGAGGGCCGCATAATAAAAACTCCCGAACTCTCAGGTTGTCCCGCCTGTGATCATCATCATCGTCCCTCCGCCCGCGTCTGCGAGCCTGTCCTGCTACCAATGTAGTCAGCAACTGTACCGCCTCTCTCAGGGTCCTGTCCTCCGCCCCTGGCTGTGGAGCTGGAGTCTCAGGAGCGGGTACTCGGGCCTCTGGAGCTGCTGAAGGTCCTGCTCCAGGCTGTACTAGTGGGGGTGTAGCAGACCCCTCAGAATGAGGCACAACCTCAGGCAAATCATAAACACGAGCCCGGGTAGATCGATGTACCTGACTAGTCTCTCCCATCCTCGCTTTGCCCTTCTGGGCCGCCGTTGCCTTCTTCGGAGGCATCACTGCAAACACAAGAACGGGTCAGATCAGAATCACCCTAATAGCACAGCTCTATCGCACGATCTAAGATTCCAAAGAAAGTAACATCCTAAATGCCCTGTAGTTCCCTGTTTATAGATGTGGTGCACAACACATCGATAAACAAGACTCTACGAGACACGGCCTGTAGACATTCCGAGGACAAACTGCTCTGATACCACTTTTGTCACGACCCAGCCCCGTGGGCCGCGACTGGCACCCTACCTGGGTGCCTAGACCAAATCACATATTCATTTACCAAATCCGAACGTATTTCAGAATTTCATAAAAGTCATATCAACATAGGTTATATCAAAATATGTCTTAAGCGGTCGCACAAATCAAAAATGTCATATCGAATCCAAACGGAGCGGCGGAATAGACATCGCCGGTCATAAGTGCAAATATAAGCATAAGGGCCATTTAGGGCCATCATAACAAACTGACCGCTGTAAGACCAGAAAACAAAATCAAACAAACATACATAGGACCCTCGCCCCACATATATGACTACAGGCCTCTACGAATTCAAAACAAGGACATATGGCGAGACAGGGCCCCGCCGTACCCAAATAGTCAAATGTACAGAATATATACATAGCAAAAGAAGTCTGTACCAAAAGTGGACTCCGAGTCAAGAAGGAGTACTCCGAAATAGCAGAGAGTGAAGCCTACAGTAGAGGATCACCAATGTCTGTACCTGCGGGCATGAAACGCAGCCCCCGAAGAAAGGGGGTCAGTACGAAATATGTACTGAGTATGTAAAGCACGGAGTACAGAAATATGAGCCAAAACTGAAAGCAAACCGGATATCAAAGGGAAGTACCAATCAGTATGTCAAAATCCGTATCAAATCATATATATATACATAATGCAAACGAAATCATGCAAACGCTCAAGAACGTGGTCGCCCCTCCGACGCTGGCGCCACACACAGCATAACACCAGAAGGTTTCGAATCTCCGTACATCCCCGAACACAAACATAAGTGAGCGTATCGCGTCACTAGCCATATCACAGCATAACTCCAAACGGAACCCAGCCCTATGGCGAGGCCTCGGGAACCGTAACACAGCATACGGCCGAATTATCATAGGGCGCACGAATCATAACCGGCCCGGGAACCGGTGAACGAAGTCAAAATAAGGCACGAGCGGAGTCGTGAGCAAACAAATGCAAATTTACATTTCAAAATAGCCTTTCAAAACATAATGATTTCATAAGTCATTTCATAACCCAAAATAATCGAATACTTAGCTGATACGAAGGTTTATTTCACAAAAATGTTTCCAAAGTGGTACGTATGGCTCAAAACAAAACTTAACATGTCGTAATAGTCAAAACATATTTCATAGAGGGAAGTTTCAAGGTCGAAGATCTCATATCGAAGTTCATCCAAAAAGGGAGCCCAATAGGACAAATAGGGCGTCTCGGGGTTAGCGGGCCCATCTCGAGTCAAATTGGGGTGACGAACATAATTTACGAACATTTAGAGGCTAAAGATCATACATAATGATTTCAAGGTGACCCGATCACATTTCGATAGGTTTCGGACATTTGAGTGCATTCTAGCCAAAATAGAGCCCTTTAGGCATCAATTGAATTGAATGAATAGTAGTCGTTTTGTAGATCGAGTTTCGAGGAGCAGAAATGCTCCGGAGGTTCCAATATTCACCTAACATACTAAGACATGCCAAACGAAGAAGTGGGAAGCTTTACATACCTTATGGACGTCTTATGCTTTCCTTAAAATCAAATCCCGTTTCGTCCAGAATCTGCAAATGGTCAAAGTTACCAATTAGAGATTCTTAGGCTTAAGATTTCCATTAACTTGATTTTTGTCTACCGAAATTTCGGCAGCATTTCCCCTATATATCTAACACCCCCGGGACGTAGCTTGGCTCAAAATATATCAACAACAACAACCCAAACATCATCAAACAACATAAACCATAATCAAACCATTCTAACTTCAAAATTCTACCTTATTACATAAGTTGGCAACTCTTCACTCAAACTTCAAAATTCCAAATCTATATCCACATTATTGTATTCATTCACTCATTCAAGATTATCCAATCACATCCCAAATATGTTCCAAACCATACACCAAATTTCCCGAAATTCATTACTTTCCATATTTCATTCAAAACATCAAAATTTACGACAAACATTCTAACTTGCATTGTTTCATTCCGAATTCATTAACATCAACCATAAGCCACATTTAAAGTCTTTAGTATCAAAGATATACAATGATATACGCAAATATACAAAAGGTATACACTTTCCCGTAATGATCCGAAATCCTTTTCCAACGCCAATTCCATTCCTTAAACGTTCATTTACGACATAAAAGCCGCAACGACACATTGAACAAACTAAACAAGATCAAATTCACTACTCCTCCCACACCAATATGGCTCACGGCCAAACACACCCTTCACACACACACACGGCCATGCTCAACACAACACAATTCCATAATCTTCATGCAACTTTAATCACTACCACATATATACCCATTTCATAACATAAAAACATAGAAATCATACCTTATTCCTAAAATTCCGATTTGCCGCAAACGTCGCTCTTTCGCCAAACTAATTGTATCACGTCGGAGAGCGTCTTGAACTTACTACTAATACAAAAAGAACAAGGTTTTTAGGATCAAATCAAGGCTAGGAAAATTATTTTTTTGAGGGATAAGGGGTTCGGCCGAAGGGGGGGTTTTTTGCTCCCAAAGGTTTGTTTGATTTTTTTCTTGAAGATTCTAAAGGTGTACAATGATATATATCTTGATTAATGGTCACATGTAATTCACATGACCATTTAAAATGGGGCTTGGGCCTTGGCTTTTGGCCGGCCACCCCTAACACTTGGGCCTCAATTTTTGTTAAATTTTTCTAGGCCCAATCCATTGAAGTCTCGTTTTGTAATTCCCGAAACTAATTTCCGAAATTCCAAATTTACCCTCGGCCTTCCCCAATGACTTAGCACCAATAGTTTCATAACCAACATAGTCATATTCTCTAGAATCAAAATATTTCCTTATAACACACAAGTTTTATTCATTTTTCTCGATTCCCAAATATGCGAAAACACGGGACATAACAGCTACTGAGGACCTGGGCCAAGCTCTCCTCCCTGTCTACCTGTGGCATGAACACAGCGTCCGAAGAAAGGACGTCAGTACGAATATTGTACCGAGTATGAGAGGCATACATAATGAAAGGAAACATCAGTAATATGGGAATAACATCAACATGAGACATATGGATCTGACTGATAATCATAAATGAAGTAATGCATGCTATCTTACTCATACTCATCATCATAACATGTATGCATCATGTGCAAGCTGCCCGTCCATGTCGGAACGGTGTGATAATCAATAATATTAGCCCGCGTCCAGGCCTCCCGCGTCTGGGTTACCATCTCATGCCGCCCACTAGTGGTGTCTGCCCACGCCCGTAGGTCGTGGTGTATCCATATCGCCGCCCGCCGAAGCGGTGTCTGCCCGGCCAACTAGGCCCGGTGTGAAATGCTCATGACATGCTCATAGTAATATGTTTATCATAAAATACTTATCTTACCATAATGCGTATATAAGACTCATGATCAACTTTACTCTATCGGGGTGACGTAAGGTCGTGATCCCCCGATTACATTATGAAACCATCATGGACATTCCGCCCCACCTTGAAAGGACTAGTACATAAGGTGAGTGTAGGAAAGGAATAACATCATCATCATTCTAGTGTCATCATATCGTATAACGCATCTCGTATAGACATTCATAAGTATAAGCTTTTAACTTCTTAGAATGTAAGAACTCATGAAAGGAATAGGGATTCAAACTAAAATATTCATGCCATTAGAAAGAAGGACTAGCCTCACATACCTTAGTCGCTTAGCTAAGATATTGCACACTTGTTCTCCGTCGACATCATGTCGTTACCTTCATAAGAGAATTCGTATCAACATTAGTAACTGACTATAAGAACGTGTCGCTAATTCTAGGAGAAGTCGGACAACGCTTCCTTCGCTCATACTACTTTTCACACGTTCTATATCAACTCCCAATATTCATAATATTATTCGCAATATCATGATCGACAATCGTCATTTACGTACATTTGGCAAAATCCACCATTTTCCTCCAATTTTCCTTTATTTCTACTCTAGCTCATCCTTGCGTTTTCATGCATTTAATGCTTGTTTCATGATAAGAACATCATTTATAACGTATTTGTATTCACAACACTTCGATATTCATAGTTCAATTCCACTATCATTCATTTATGTCACTATTCACTCAATAATGACCCATTTCTATGTTATTTTACATTTCAAGTGTCTAAGCTTTCCAATACTTCAAACAACATGGAATAATGATGAAACATACCTTGGATGATGGTTGAACAATCCTTAAGTTGAAATACTTCAATTAGCCAAAACCCTAGTTCCACCTTCTTGGGAATTTCTTGACTTAGAAGATCCTTTGATGTGTTGTTACACTTGATTCCATGAAATTAGTGTTGTTGGTCTTGATATTCCCTTTAATTCTCTTGAATTCTTGTGGAGGAATTATTTGGAATGTTCTAGAGGTCTCATGTGTTGTTGGGTGAATAATGAAGTAACATGAAGCCTAAGTCCCTTTTTAAAATCACAAAATCTGATCTTTAATGAATTCTTGTCGGGGTGAACAGTGGTCGTAAACCACCATATAGGGACCATATTTTGATTTACGGTCCGTCCACTGTGGTCGTTTTTAAGCATTCCAAAAACAGAAAGTTTGGCTGGGGATTATGGCGATTTATGACTGAGGTTTACGGTCCGTAAACCAGTTTACGAGCCGTCCTCCAAGTCGTGTTTAACCATTTCAAAGATAGAAAGTTTTGGCTGAGGGACATGGTAGTTTACGACCTGGTTTAAGGTCCGTAAACTAGGTCGTATTTAACCATATTCAACATTCACAGAAAGTTGAAATTTTTGACAAGCTGGAGGACGACTGCACTATACGGTCCGTAAATCACTTTACGGGCCGTATAGTGCCATATACGACCACTGTGCTGAAAAATTTCCGCGACTTTCTTATTTCCAAAAATTCTTAATTAGCCATTCCCGACTTAATAAAACATCATTCCCTCAATTTTTCATCATTCCACTCATCATACAAGTACGGCGAAATTTCCGAGGTGTAACACTCATAATCACATCTAGGTAAGCCACATGGCTTACTCAAAATTTATATGCATCAATAGTGATAATCTCGTTGGGCGACAACACATTTATATCATCATCAATAACAATGCCTATATCCATATATACAAGCCGATGAGGCTATCAAAATGATATACAAAATATAAGCCGACAAGCCTACAAGACATCTAACCATACACAACTGTCTACGAGCCTCTAAGAAGAGTATGCCACATCATATCGACGGGACAGGACCCCACCATGCCTATAGGTATGTACACAAAATAATAAATACCAAAAGCTGTAGCTCCAGATGAAATGGAGCTCCTCTATGTAGTCCCTGAATAAGAAATCTACGGAACAAGCCTGTCTCCCAACCCACCTGCGGGCATGACGCAACGTCCACAAAAAAAAAGGATGTCAGTACGAATAATGTATTGAGTATGTAAAGCATAATCAACATCGTAATAGGAGTATAAGAGACAACATAAGAAATAGCATAAGATGGGAAAAATCACGGGATAGTAGCCATCATCGTAATTACTTACTTGTCTTTCATAGGGACCTTCCATTTCTAGTACGTGCTCGCGTACATACATATATACATATTCGCATCCATAGCATACCCGACTGTGAAGGTTCGGGGGTTTCACATACCCGGCCATGACAAGGCTCGGTGTTATACATACCTTGCCCTACCAAGGCTCAGTGTTATCCATACCCAACTGCAGCAGTGTGCGCGCAATAGGTATCATATTCGGCCATATAAGCTCGGTGTTACGTAATGGTCATACATACTTAAATCCATATATGTAGGAGTTTATGAGTATCATCGTTATCATTAACATCATCATTCTCGTTATATCTATCCTTAGAGGATCAACTATCATATAAAAGAGACAATAGAGTCGTGAACGTATTGAGAATCGTAAGCTTGAGAATCGTAAGCTTTGGTAATCATAGAGATAGAGTCATTTGGAAGAAATTATGGAGCTAATGAAAGGATATATATAGCAAGGGAACCATGCCTTAATGAAATAAGGGTTAGCCTTACATACCTCTTCGACTTCTTAACTATTTAGTGTTCACCGTTGAAGCTTGATTAATCTACATTTAGAAGGATTCATACCACGGTTAGGCCTTGGTGATACTCTTAAATTCAAACTAGGATAATTCATGTTCTAATTAAAATTGGGCAGCATTTCCCCTATTTCGTCAACTTCCACTATATCACAAAACAACTCCCAAAAAACCACAATAATATCCACAATGTCATAATCAAGTATTCACATTCGATTTAGCCTTCAAAATTCATCCTTGTGTTCAACTTATGCTAGCAACTTCATACCCATTTTAGCACATTTTCATATAATGCTTCTTCATCACCATTATTACTTTCCATAGAAAGATTATATCCATATTATACTAAGAATCATAACTCAAGTTAGCTTACTATTCAAAAACATCATAAAAACTACATTTGGAACTCATTTTCTACTTTCTCCTTCCACCCATGTTGTTCGACAGCTAAACATTCTTGATAATATGTAATAAGAATGAAAACTAACCTTTTATCTCATAAGAATGAGCTTTGGAGCAAGCTATCAACTTATATGAAAACCCTAGCTTCAATATCCAAAGAATTCTTGGAGTTTATTAACCCTAGCAAGACCTCTAGCATACGGGTCTCTTGATTCTTGCCTCTTGATACTTAATATCCCATGGATTTTGGCTTGGATTAGTTTATGGAGTGGAAGAGAGGGTTTTTGGAGAGCTTTTGTATCTGATTTGGTAAAATGAAAAGTCCAAATGAAGTGGAACGAAATATATTAAGCGGAACTTAAAATCCCGTCGGGCAATTCTGCGCCTATTTTGACGGGCCGTATAAATTCCTACGGACCGTCAAAATGGTCTGTAGAACTGCCTAGTCAGATATGGTTCACTGTGACCATTTGACACTGGGCTGGTGCAATTTGACGGACCGCAGAATTTTATGCGGGGTGTCAAAATTCCTGCCGGCCGTCAAATGGCCCGCAGAAATTTTCTGCTCAGACAGTCTGTCGTAGCATAGCCATAACGTTTTACTCAGACGTCACATTGACGAGCGGTTTGTTGTATTAGAAACTAGATTCAATGAAATTCAATTTGGGAAAAAGAAACATCCCAAAACTCCTCATATTCTAGGAGATATGCCCCCACCAATTTGGACCAAAATCCTGTTCGAAATGTTTCAAAGTTTTACCAAAATATGGCACTACCATCCTGCATAACAACTCAAAATACATCACCTCATAGGGCTATAACAACACGACAATAACCATGGCCACACATGACCAAGAAAACATCAAGAGAAGCATTACATACCTGAGGTTAATGGCGTTTCTGCCTGAATCTCTTCGGAAGGTGAAAATAAATGTGGGTACCTGGACTTCATGTCCTCTTCGGCTTCCCAAGTCATTTCCTCTCTACTATTATTCTTCCATAAAACTTTAACTGAAGCTACATCTTTGGTTCTGAGTCTCCGTACTTGCCTATCTAGAATGGCAATGGGAACTTCCTCATAAGACAATTGTTTAGTAA
Organism: Lycium barbarum; assembly: GCF_019175385.1. NCBI lineage: Eukaryota > Viridiplantae > Streptophyta > Magnoliopsida > Solanales > Solanaceae > Lycium > Lycium barbarum. Next base: position 43,484,560 of record NC_083347.1, read on the forward strand.
CTTGGACATCATCTATTGGCACAATTCTATAAGGATCTCCAATACACTTATGAAGCATCGATACATGGAACACTGGATGGACTGACTCCAAATCCGCAGGTAGGTCTAATTCATAAGCCACTTGGCCTACCTTGCGTTCAATCTCATAAGGTCCAATGTACCGGGGACTAAGCTTTCCCTTTTTGCCAAATCTCATGACGCCCTTCATTGGCGACACCTTCAAGAATACCCAATCTTTCACTCAGAATTCTAAGTCTCTTCGACAATTATCTGCGTAGGATTTCTGACGACTCTGAGCTGTTAATAATCGATCCTGTATAAGTTTGACTTTCTCTATAGCTTGTTGGACCAAGTCTGGCCCTATCAATTTGGTCTCTCCTACTTCGAACCACCCAATTGGAGATCTACACTTTCTTCCATATAAAGACTCATACGGGGCCATTTGGATGCTAGAATGATAACTATTGTTATAAGCGAATTCAATAAGTGGTAAGTGATCATCCCAACTACCTCCAAAATCCAATACACATGCTCGTAACATATCCTCAAGAGTCTGAATGGTACGTTCAGCTTGCCCATCCGTCTGTGGGTGAAATGTCGTGCTATGGCTCACCTGAGTCCCTAAACCTTCTTGGAAAGACTTCTAAAAATTGCCTGTAAACTGAGTCCCTCTATCGGAGATAATAGATACTGGAACACTGTGAAGTCGCACTATCTCTTTTACATAAAGCTTTGCATAATCTTCTGCTACATATGTAGTTCTGACCGGTAAGAAATGAGCTGACTTCGTGAGTCTATCTACAATCACCCAAATAGAGTCATACTTACATCGAGAACGGGGTAAACCTGTAATGAAGTCCATGTTAATTACTTCCCATTTCCAAGTTGGAATTTCTATAGCTTACAATAATCCACCCGCCTTTTGGTGCTCAATTTTCACTTGCTGACAGTTAGGACATTGAGCTACAAATTCCGCTATATCTTTCTTCATCCCATTCTACCAATATGTAGATTTAAGATCATGATACATTTTCGTTGCTCCTGAGTGAATAGAATAACGGGAACAATGAGGTTCTCTCAATATTTGGTGGCGTAATCCTGCAACATCAGGAACACATAGCCTGTCTCGGCATCGGAGAACTCCATCTCCAGAAATCTCAAATGATGACTTCTCCTTTTGAGGGAGTGTATTTCTATAATTAATTAGCATGGGATCTTCGTATTGACGCTCTTTCACTTCCACTAATAGTGACGAGACCGCTGCATTTTGAATGATAGCTCTCATACTACCTGAGTCCACTACTCGAACTTCAAGGCTAGCTAACTACTGGAGCTTACGAGCTATCTCTCTTTTCTCTAGCTGAACATCACATAAACTTCCCATAGATCTACGTCTAAGAGCATCAGCCACTACATTTGCTTTCCCGGGATGATACAGGATGTCAACATCATAGTCTTTCAACAATTCCAGCCACCTCTGTTGCTGTAAATTCAATTCTTTCTACTTAAAGATATACTGAAGGATCTTATGATCTGTATAAATATCAACATGGACGCCATACAAATAATGTCTCCACATCTTCAATGCATGAATTACTGCAGCCAATTCAAGATCATAGGTCGGATAATTTTTCTCATGTTTTCGCAACTGTCTTAAAGCATACGCAATCACCTTACCATGTTGCATCAACACACAGCCTAATCCAACGCCTGAAGCATCACAATAGACAACATAACCTTCCGATCCCTCTGGAAGTGTCAGGACTGGGGCAGAAGTTAATCTATCCTTTATGTTACACCCCATACTTCTGAAGAAGCACTTGTTAAATTTAAGCGTAAGTATGTTGAGCTATGGCTAAGTCAAATAACTTTGGAATATATGAAGCGAAGCATTATTAAGTATATTTTATGATTAAAGGATATATATAAGGTATACCGGAAGATTTTATAAGGAAATGAGTGGAAGAAATGGAGTAGTACGACCTTTGAGAAAGGATGGGTAAAGTTTTGGGTGTGAAAATTTTGGTCATACTTGGGGGACGAATATCTCTTATCATATGAAGTGCTTTGGAGTGAAACAAAATCCTAAATTGTAGTTAGTCGAGTCTAGTTTCCAATGCAATAAACCGCTCGTCGATACGACATCAGAGTAGAGAATTATGGACGTTACAAGTTAGGCTAACAGAGCAGAATCGCGTGCTACAGTACCGCTACAGTACCGACCTTCAGCTCCTATTTAAGACCAAAAATCTGGTCACTTGATTCATTTTTTATCCACTCCTCTCCACCAAAAAGCTTCCAAGAGAACAGAAACATTGAAGGAACATATTTTTTTGCAGATTAAAGTAACGGGACTACATCCGAGGTTCGGGAAGCGTAGAGAGTTTTGTAGTTCTTGTTTTATACATCAAATTTTGATGGATCAAAGGAGCCTATTGAAGATAAATAAGATTTCAAGTTCTTCCAACCTTGATTGAGGTAAGGATATTCCTTATTATTGATATTACGAATTATATCAATGAGATTTAGTTGTTAGAGCTTCGTAAAGTCGATTGATTGGTTGAGAAATTGAGTAAACATCATACGGGATGTTTTATTTAGTATAATTTGGTATTGATGATGATGTTGTTGATGTTAGAGCTGTTGTTGTTGTTATTTTGTTGGTATTGTGATTTCGGGCTAGGGATATAAACAGGGGAGATGCTGCCAAATTTCGACAAATTTTAAGAGGATTTAATTTGAAGGTTTATGACAAGCATATGATAATGATCTTAACAATAGTATGAATGGCTTTATATGTAGATTACGGGATTACGAATGATCTTATGTAGATTGCAAGACAGAAAGTAAGTTGGAAAAGTCGAGAACTATGCTTCCAGGTATGTTAAGGCTACTTCCTTTCTTTCTAAAGGCATGATTATTTTTCCTATGAACGCATACATGGAATATATAATATCCTTATTTCCCAAAAGCCCAAAGCTCATGATTCTCAAAGTGCTTATGATGCTAAAGATAGATGTTTCTATGACGGTAACAATGATGATGATTCCATTTCTTAAGATTCCTACTATTGAGACCTTTTTGACTATTCGCACAAAGGTGCGCTATTCACGAAGATTATACTTGAGTTACCATAAGCCTAGTGCAGTACTCCTCTCTAGTTAAGAGCTAGTATAAGAATAATTGAGTTATATGAGATGATTGAATATCAGGAGGTATAATTAGTGGATATGTTGTTTATAGGCTATTATGTTGCCTTCGAGTTATCATTATATGTATACGCCTGACCTATGGGGCATGGAGTTATCGCCTGGCCTACGAGTCATGGAGTTAGCGCCTGACCTATGGGTCATGGAGTTGTTACCGGACCGACGGGTCACGGAGATGCGCATACATAACCTACGGGTCATGAAGTTGATTATACCTGACCGACGGGTCACGGAGTTGCTTATACCTGACCTACCAGTCATGGAGTTGATTATACCTGGCCTATAAGTCACGGAGTTTTATTTATGGAGTTATGTTATCTATGCCTGACGTTCGAGTCACGAAGTTATATCTATAAAGTGGTGTTATCATGCTTCAGATGAGAGGCAACCAAGGTAGAGCACCTCCAGATGCTTTCTTGAAATATCCAGAGTATAGTTTGTTATTTCATTTCAGTTGTTATCTTGCCTTACATATTCAGTACATTATTCGTACTGACGTCCCTTTGTCTGGGGGCGCTGCGTTCATGCCCGTTAGTTCAGGTAGTCGGACAAATGATTCAGCTCTGTAGGCCTTCCACCCAGCCACAGTCAGTGCACTTCACTTGGTCCGGAGCTGCAGTCCCTTCGGTGATATGCTATTTTGACATGTATATATGGATGTGACGAGGCCTTGTCCTGTCCTTTCTGCAGCTCGTATTCCCTAGAGGTCTGTAGACAGTTGTATGTAGTTGGGATATTATGTAGCCATGTTGTCTCTCAGTTTCGTTGTTCAGCCTACATAGCAGCCTTGTCGGCTTGCTCAGTTGTTTATATATGTTGGGTGTGTGTGTGGACAATTCAGACGAGACAGACAGCATTTGTTTATATATATCCAGATTACAACCTCACCGGCTAGTTGATATTGTCGGTGTGCAAGTAGGCCTTAGCAGAGTTTCAGATTTATAGTGATTCGCTCGGGGCCTAGTTTGGCATCGAGTGCCGGTTACGCTGCTCCAAATTTGGGGCGTGACAAACTTGGTATCAGAGCAATTATGTCCTAGGGTTGTCTACAGACTGTGTCCAGTAGAGTCTTGTTTATGGGTGTGAAGCGCGCCACATTTATAAATGGGAAGCTACAGGGCATTTAGGATTGTTACTCTTCTTTCTTATCTTAGATTGTGCTGTAGAGCTAAGCCATAGGATATGAAGTCCCTGATTCTAACCCTAAATATTTTGGGTTGTAGATGAGCAGTTGATTATATAGCTTGGAGAAATTGATGAGAATTGAAGTTTGTTGACCTGAAAGGTATGATCCCTACTTTATTGATATTGATGTATATGGACGACTAGTACATGAGCCGGATGCCACTTGTATTTGTGATTGTCCTGAGAGACGTTGGATGTGTTTTCTGGGCTGTGTGTTGGGTTGAGGTAGTAAGAATTATAGAGGAAACTCTACCAAAATTTTTACAAATTGAATTGTTTGAATGTCTATGCCATAGAGAAAGAGTAAAGGGAAATCTCATAACTAGACGTTTGGTTGCTATGAGTGAATAAACAATTATGAGACACTTTTAAAGAGGAATTTTAGAATCATTCTAATTTGAATTAAAGGATGAACCGAGGAGGAAAGGTAATTAGTAGTTAGAGGAACTGGAATGAGTTGCATTCAAGATTTCAGAGGATTGAGGCTCATTGAAGATATAGGGAAAGTCGACCTTAAGAATTCAAGTACAGTTTGTGATTCATAGATTGACAAGTAAGAGATAACGAAAAGACATTGATAAGGAAAAAGGAAGTTAACGAGTAAGGGAAGGTTTTATTCCAGAAGTTTATATATGTAGGATCAGGACAGGTTGATGACAGGCACATGGACTCATTTTATTGAACTTCCCTATATGTTGTAAGTTCGCATTGGGATTCAGAAGTCACCAGTTATTTAACTTCAAGGGGACTCTGAGTATTCGATAGTTGGTACTATTCGGAGAATCGTTATGGCCAAGTTACTTCTGATACTAATGACGACCTCGGACCCAGGAATGAGAAGTGGTTAGGTAAGTTGGGCTACAACTATGATTGCCTTTTGGATTTATATAATTCCTAATATGCAATGTTGTTGACCGATTAAAGAAATGAAGATCATACCAACTTCAGGAAATAGTTGATCCTTATGAGAAGGTTTCACCTTGATTTTTTTTTCCAGACGAATGTCGTGAAGGTCACTTGACGACAGAAAAATAAGAGCGAGGTTGGATTATGAAAAAAAAGTAGAGTAGGTGCTCGAGTGGAGATTATTCATTAAGGCTATATCGCTAGAAACTCATAATCAAGACTTAGAAAAATATGCTAAGAAGTCCTACAAATTCAGACATGCGAAAGGTATGAGAAATCAGAATAGCTGAGGGAAAATTAGGAGCATATGAGCCTTACGATTAGAATTTCAAAATGATTGTAAGGTAGGAATCTAGCTAGCTGGTCAAAAAGAGAGGAGAGGTAATAAGTCACAGACTCAGGACAAAGTTAAAAAGCAAAGGGAGTATTTTGTAAGTAAGATATTGAAAAGCGATGCAAATGATAAGTCATGTGTGGCTACGTTAAATATTATGTGTGCCCTTACGATCAATCTTATGATGTGCTAAAGGAATTGATTGGGCTAGATATTGAAGCTAACATAGAAAATGCTACAGGGCAGATTGATACTGTTTCTTCGAATGTTAAAGTTGGATGGTCATGATGCAACAATATCAAGGAGAAGAGGAATCGGTATGCATAAAAGTAAGGAGAAGATAGTGATGTCAAGATAAGAAAAGAAACGTGAGCAGGAGAAATATGTTCCTAGTAAGGATCGAGCAAAATATCTGAGGGAAGGGTTAAGGCGGTGGTAGAGACGGAAAGCCATTCAGATAAATTTTTAAAGTAAACGAGCAGGAAGGATAGAGTGTGGCAAAAGGTGATAAAGGGCAAATGCGAAAATCTCGGAAACAGATTTATGTAGATAGAATCGAAGTATAATAACGATTGATATGGATGCAACCTGAGGAGGAATAATTAGATTATATAAAAAATGTCAAGGGATTTCTGACTCTTAAGGTATACCCGGAGGGGTAAATATGAAGCCATATTGATACGCTCATCTAGAAAATAGAAAATCGCCCTAAGAAATGATCTTTGCAATAGAACGGATTTGTACTTATAGTGAAATGTTCTACAGACTCCCAGGCAATTATTATAGAATGGTAAATGGGCGAGGCGTTATATACGCATTACCATCTGATCAGCTGGTGTACAGTGATGATGATTATGATGCCCGAAGGGGCTGCCCGAAAGGGCCATTATGCTATTATGCCCGAAGGGGCCATTATGTTATTATGCCCGAAGGGCCCTATATGGGATAGGGATCGAGCCGTACGTTCCTCGGCACTATGACCTATGCATATCATACGCCCTCAGAGCCATCTTCAGTAAGCAGATGCACTCATACAAGTACGGATCGACAAATTGACAAAACTCCTCAGTAGACAGTACTTGACATCCGCTGGTGGTGAGCTCCCTTTTGTTCGGAGTTTCCAGGTCTATGTGGAGTCTTTCTTTTGTGTTTATGGACGACGGGTGAGCCGAAGCCCTGTCCTGCCCATGACTCGGTTATGCTTCTTTAGAGGCTTGTAGACACATGTATAGTACAGTCAGTCTATCCGTGGCCCTGTGGTCCATCCTTTGATGCATAGTTACTTATGAAAGTCGTTTCGGTTCGTACAGTGGTTTGAGCAGTTTCGCACATATTCCATGAGGCGGCCGAACTGCATACAGTTATGTTTTGTTTCTTGAGGAGGAGGCCAGACCGCAGAGAGTTATATGTATATATCTGTGTTGGGATTTTTCTGAGTATAGGTAGCCACTTTAGGCCTATCCACGTTCTTACCTAAATGTAAGTTTAAATGTTGGTTCGTTCGGTCCATGTAGGCACCGAGTGCCTGTCGCGGCCCTCCAGATTTGGGGCGTGACACTTCTACTCTTGAAGTAGGTACAATAATTATCGATAGCCAGACCGAGCATAAGAAGCCTTATCAAGAACAAGAGAGAATCAAGTAAAGTGTATGGATTAAAGGAAATTTCAGGGTGACATTAGCTGGAAGATAAAATACCTCAAGGATCGATTCAGTTGCTACAAAAAAAGCAAGGGATACTACATTACCAGTTTCTGAGGTTATCCTTAAGGGGGGAAGAATAAGTTAAATACCAAGAAGATGAGGGCACGGAACATCTGTGAAGCGTAAGAAGGCTACGTGGAGATCAAAAGAAACAAGGATTTCTGGCGTATTGGGATAAAAGGGAAGATAAGAAAACCCAAAAGGGGTAAGGAATTTTAACTAGTTGAGCAGAATCAATCAGTGCCAACACAACTGAACGGTATGCAGACGAGAGATAGAGTAACATTTCAGCAGAAGAGCCCACAATACAACTGGCAATCAACTGGGAAATAAAGAGTAAAGCTCAGAGTATTTTTGGAACTCTTGGTGGTTATAATTAGATATCAGGTTGATCGCTATGTATATGAGTGACGAGGTTAATAGATAATTTATCGAAAATCGTCAGCAGAATATTAGGGAAGATTGAATGGACCATAAGTAGTAAAGGTTTCAACCCCGAAATGAATAAAGGAGGACTGTCGCTTCAGGAAATTGATGCAGCGTCATAAGTCTATAAATTATGGTTGCAATTTATTAACCTAAGGTGTATAGCCTCCAAGGAACCGCGAAGAGGATCATAAGTTACGTAGTTCGAATAAGTTCAGTTCTGAGTGTGTTAGTAAGACTGCATGCAAGTAAAGTCAATACCAGCAAACACCGGTGAGAATATTGATAACAACGTCAGAATGAGCCCTATTTTAACATTCAAGGACGAATGCTCCTAAGGGGGGAAGGATGTTACACCCCATACTTCTGAAGAAGCACTTGTTAAATTTAAGCATAAGTATGTCGAGCTATGGCTAAGTAAAATAACTTTGGAATATATGAAGCGAAGCATTATTAAGTATATTTTATGAGTAAAGGATGTATATAAGGTATACCGGAAGATTTTATAAGGAAATGAGTGGAAGAAATGGAGTAGTACGACCTTGAAGAAAGGATGGGTAAAGTTTTGGGTGTGAAAGTTTTGGTCCAACTTGGGGGACGAATATCTCTTAGCATATGAAGTGTTTTGGAGTGAAACAAAATCCTAAATTTCATTTTGTCGAGTCTAGTTTCCAATACAAGAATCCGCTCGTCGATACAACATCGGAGTAGAGAATTATGGACGTTACAAGTTAGGCAGACAGAGCAGAACCGCGTGGTACAGTAACTGCTTCAGCTCCTATTTAAGACCAAAAATCTGGTCATTTGCTTCATTTTTTCTCCACTCCTCTCCACCAAAAAGATTCCAAGAGACCCAAGAAACATTGATGGATCATATTTTTTTTGCGGATTAAAGTAACGGGACTACATCCGAGGTTCGGGAAGCGTAGAGAGTTTTGTAGTTCTTGTTTTATACATCAAATTTTGATGGATCAAAGGAGCCTATTGAAGATAAATAAGATTTCAAGTTCTTCCAACCTTGATTGAGGTAAGGATATTTCTTATTATTGATATTACGAATTGTATCAAGGAGATTTAGTTGTTAGAGCTTCGTAAAGTCAATTGATTGGTTGAGAAATTGAGTAAACATCGCGTGGGATGTTTTATTGAGTATATTTTGGTATTAATGATGATGTTGTTGATGTTAGCATCGTTGTTGTTGTTGTTGTTGTTTTGTTGGTATTGTTATTTCAGGCTAGGGATATAAACAGGGGAGATGCTGCCCAAATTTTGGCAAATTTTAGGAGGATTTAATTTGAAGGCTTAAGACAAGCATATGATAATGAGCCTAACAATAGTATGAATGGCTTTATATGTAGATTACGGGATTACGAATGATCTTATCTAGATTGCAAGACAGAAAGTAAGTTGGAAAAGTCGAGAACTAAGTTTCCAGGTATGTTAAGGCTACTTCCTTTCTTTCTAAAGGCATGGTTCTTTTTCCTATGAACGCATACATGGATTCTATAATATCCTTATTTCCCAAAAGCCCAAAGCTCATGATTCTCAAAGTGCTTATGATGCTAAAGATAGATGTTTCTATGACGGTAACAATGATGATGATTCCATTTCTTTAGATTCCTACTATTGAGACCTTTTTGACTATTCGCACAAAGGTGCGCTATTCACGAAGATTATACTTGAGTTACCATAAGCCTAGTGCAGTACTCCTCTCTAGTTAAGAGCTAGTATAAGAATAATTGAGTTATATGAGATGATTGAATGTGAGGAGGTATAATTAGTGGATATGTTGTTTATAGGCTATTATGTTGCCTTCGAGTTATCATTATATGTATATGCCTGACCTATGGGGCATGGAGTTATCGCCTGGCCTACGAGTCATGGAGTTATCGCCTGACCTATGGGTCATGGAGTTGTTACCGGACCGACGGGTCACGGAGATGCGCATACATAACCTACGGGTCATGAAGTTGATTATACCTGACCGACGGGTCACGGAGTTGCTTATACCTGACCTACCAGTCATGGAGTTGATTATACCTGGCCTATAAGTCATGGAGTTTTATTTATGGAGTTATGTTATCTATGCCTGACGTTCGAGTCACGAAGTTATATCTATAAAGTGGTGTTATCATGCTTCAGATGAGAGGCAACCAAGGTAGAGCACCTCCAGATGCTTTCTTGAAATATCCAGAGTATAGTTTGTTATTTCATTTCAGTTGTTATCTTGCCTTACATATTCAGTACATTATTCGTACTGACGTCCCTTTGTCTCGGGGCGCTGCGTTCATGCCTGCATGTTCAAGTAGTCGGACAAATGATTCAGCTCTGTAGGCCTTCCACCCAGCCTCAGTCAGTGCACTTCACTTGGTCCGGAGCTGCAGTCCCTTCGGTGATATGCTATTTTGACATGTATATATGGATGTGACGAGGCCTTGTCCTGTCCTTTCTGCAGCTCGTATTCCCTAGAGGTTTGTAGACAGCTGTATGTAGTTGGGATATTATGTAGCCATGTTGGCTCTCAGTTTCGTTGTTCAGCCTACATAGCAGCCTCGTCGGCTTGCTCAGTTGTGTATATATGTTGGTTGTGTGTGTGCCCAGTTCAGACGAGACAGACAACATTTGTTTATATATATCTAGATTACGGCCTCGCCGGCTGGTTGATATTGTCGGTGTGCAGGTAGGCCTTGGCAGAGTTTCAGATTTAGAGTTGTTCGCTCGGGCCCTAGTTTGGCATCGAGTGCCGGTCACGCCGCTCCAAATTTGGGGCATGACACTTTAGCTCTTGGAAACTACGTTCATAAGCATTTGTCCATTGAAACTTGGCTGATTTCTGGGTCAGCTTCGTGAGTGGTGTAGAAATAGAAGAAAAGCCTTCTACAAATCGCCAGTAATAACCTGCTAAGCCCAGAAAACTATAGACCTCCGTAGGTGTTGTGGGCCTTGGCCAAGTCTTCACCGTTTCAATCTTTTGGGTATCTACACGAATACCATCGGCTGAAATAATATGCCCCAAAAAGGTCGTTGAGTTCAACCAAAATTCACACTTAGAAAATTTGGCAAATAACTTTCGAGTTTGAAGAACTCCAAGAACAGTACGCAAATGATCTGCATGTTCTACCTCGGACCTAGAATATACCAGGATATCGTCAATGAACACAATCACAAATAAATATAAGAAGGGCCTGAATACACTGTTCATCAAATCCACAAATACTGCCGGTGCATTAGTTAGCCCGAATGACATTACCCAGAACTCAAAATGGTCGTATCTGGTTCTGAAGGCTGTCTTGGGAATATCTTTCTCCCTAACTCGCACTTGATGATACCCAGATCTCAAATCTATCTTTGAAAATCATTTGGCGCCTTGTAATTGGTCAAATAAATCATCGATCCTCGGAAGCGGATATTTATTCTTGATTGTTACCTTATTTAGCTGCCGATAGTCGATGCACATTTGCAAGGAGCCATCTTTCTTTCGCACAAACAACACGGGTGCTCCCCACGGGGATGAACTAGGCCTAATAAAGACTTTCTCAAGCAAGTCCTTTAATTGTTCCTTCAACTCTTTCAACTCTGCGGGAGCCACTCTCTAAGGAGGAATGGATATGGGTTTTGTGTCCGGTAGCACATCAATAGCAAAATCAATCTCCCGTTTGGGAGGGAGACCTGGAAGCTCTTCCGGGAATACATCTGGAAACTCATTCACCACTGGAACAGACTGAAGAGTTGGCAATTCAGCTTCTACATCTTGAACCCGAACTAGATGGTAAATACAACCTTTGGCGATCATTTTCCTTGCCTTGAGATAAGAAATAAACCTACCTTTTGGGGACGCAGTATTTCCTATCCATTCTAAAACTAGTTCTCCCGGAAACTGGAAGCGAACAATTTTCATTCTACAATCGATATTGGCATAGCAAGAAGCCAACCAATCCATGCCCATGATAACATCCAAGTCCACCATTTTTAACTCATGTAAATCCACCATAGTACGATGGTCACAAATCACAACTACACAATTTCTATATACTCAGCTAGCTTTTACCGATTCACCAACGGGTGTAGATACCTCAAAAGGTTTGATCGACTTCGATTTGACCTTAAACCGACCGCAATATATGGAGTAACATATGACAATGTGGAGCCCGGATCTATCAAAGCATATACATCATGAGAAAATACCGATAATATATCTGTGAGGACACCGGGAGATGACTCAAGATCTTGGCGTCCAGCCAAGGCATAAATACGGTGCTGAGGACCACAGGAACTGTGAGCTCTCCCTCTACCTCTACCATGGCTGACCGACGCCTATGTGTCACGACCCAGCCCCGTAGGCCGTGACTAGTGCCCGATCTGGGCACCCAAACCCATCTATCAAATGCATTCAAGTATATAACAGAAGCCGACAAGGCTATATTCTAAATTTAGATAATTTCCAGAAAAATTCCGATAGAGTTTCCTTTGTTTTACAGGCTATCCAAAATAACCCTGCGCACAGAAAATACCAACAAAGGCCACACCGGCCAACAAGGCAACATGTAAACATATGCGGACCGGCCGCCGCGGCGAATGGGATCGCCCAAACACATCATATACACACATCCGAACAGAAACACCCAAACCCACAAACATGTCCACAGACCTCTAAACAGACCGACAGAATCATATGACGGGACAGGGCCCCACCGTACCCAAATAGTCAGATATACAGAAATATATACATAACAAAAGATGTATGTACCAAAAGTAGACTCCGGATCAAAAGGAAGTACTCCGAAAATAGCAGGAAATGGAGCCTACAGTGGTGGATCACCTGTGTCTGTACCTACGGGCATGAAACGCAGCCCCCGAAGAAAGGGGGTCAGTACGGAAAATGTACCGAGTATGTAAGGCATGAAGTATAGAACGAAGAAACATAGTCAGAAATGGAAACTTTACAGAACCGGTAAAACTGTATAAAAGCATCATTACGTTTTCTCTTAGGTAACAGAGTAATATCTCTCAAGTCATGAATCATATACATATACATATACATACCTGCATATATACGACGTGTTCCGGCCCCTTTAGTAAGGGACTCGGTGAATAAGATCAGACATATCAACATCACATACCATATATTCGTATAACGTGTCCCGGCCCTTTTTTGTGAGGGACTCGGTGCATTGGATCATATATGGCAGAGTCATATATCATATGTATACATAACGTGTCCCGGCCCTTTTCTAAGGGACTCGGTAGATAGAATCATGCATGGTAGAGTCATATGTCATATATATGTACATAACGTGTCCCGACCCTCTATTGCGGGTCTCGGTGGATAAAGTCATCACGTGCCATCCTGGACACCACCCCTGTATCATCATATCATCACATGCATGTACATATAACGTGTCCCGGCCCGCAAGTGAGAGGGACTCGGTGAATAATGCAAAGAAGTACGCACGATAACATGTCCTGGCCACCACCCCTGTATCATCATATCATCACATGCATATACATATAACGTGTCCCGGCCCGCAAGTGAGAGGGACTCGGTGAATAATGCAAAGAAGTACGCACGATAACGTGTCCTGGCCCGGGCTCAGTGAATAGACATATCAAGCTTGCACGAACAGAATAGAACGAAACCATATACTCGTAAATCAAGACCCGAGATACAACATACTTATATACAACATACTTATCGACATATGAAGGTTCAGAACAAGTTTCGGGTCAATCAGAATTAGTATACAAAAGTTACGAGCGTTTGAAGTACAGAACGCTCTACAATCGTTTCAGAAGCTCTTCTTGGAAAAACAAAGCCGTAATTAGATTGACTACCTTCTAGGTATGGTTATGGACCAAACCAAATAGAACTCTTGGAATCGTACGTACGTATCAAAGACTGTCAAAGGCTCGGTAGAATAATCGACGTGCTAGCATTTAATAATCAAACTTTAGTCATATCAATGTACTGACATCATATATCATATACATATGTAACAGATTCACACATACATACTCATAGGATATCATACAATGTGTTGCTGCGGAATGTACTGCCCGATTCACGGATATAACGTATTAGTGCCGAAATTGTATACAAAAGTTAAAGACATTAGTACTTACAAGATTATCTTAAGGTTATGAATTCTTATACTTAGCTTATTACTCCATTATGCCATAATCTTAACCGTACTACATATGTTCGTATCTATAGACCAATGGGGATCGTAGAAAACTCGGAGCTTACTAAATAGAACCTTTGAAGTACGGGGCCTTCTAACAACATTTCGTAAGCCGTGTTTGGAAATTCAAGTAACAACATATTAAGTTACTTTCCAATATCATTATGGGTCGAACCGAATGGAGACTCTAGAACCATATGTACATATCCAATTATTTATCCAAGACCTAAGTCATATCGGTTTGCTTTCGAACCACGTTCGGAAACATACCAACTAAATTCTTCGAACGTCATCATATATATATATATACATATCAAACCATATGGATTACTTATGGAAGTCAAAGACGATGGTCATCCTAGTGGCTCTAAGAATAGAATTTTTTGTTTAGAGACATACATATATGTTATTTGTTTATTTCAAAGATCATGCCGAAGGAAAGAAAGGTAAGTCTTACATACCTTGCCCGCTCTCTACGCAAATCCAAAATCAAGCTCTTGGCTCCACAAAATCTACAACAACATTAATGCGCACCAAACATTAGGTACAAACACTTAAGAATTAAATTCCAACCAACACCTTTTCCCACAAAAATTTCGGCATCATTTCCCCTGTAAATGCGCCATCCCCGAGAATTCAACTCGGCCAAAAATACAATAACAAATCCGAGAATTTAACTCGGCCACAATATCCACAACAATACCAATAGTTATTCTAACAATATTCACCATCGATTCAGAACACATACTAATATTGGTGGCTTCCAAATCAGCCCACAATCATCACAACCTCAACTTAAATCATCAAATTCTCATTTTCACCATAGAATACATATTAACAACAACCAAATTACTACATAAAAATTGTTTCTCTTCTTCCCCACACTACACACATACACGGCCACATACACACATCACACCACACGGCTTGCACACAACACACAACATTTCTACGATTTTTATTACATTCTACTCACTATAACGTATGTAAATCTTTCATAAAAGATAGAATCTTACCTTTTCTTCAAATTCTTCACTTGCCACCAAAGTGTCTTTCTTGCCAAAATAATTATACCAAGTTGTAGAGAGTCTTGCACTTAGCAAGAATTCAAGATGAAAGAAATTTTTAAACCAAAGATTAAGGCTCCAAGATTTTTTTTTTCTTTCTCTCTTGCTCTAGCCGTCCCCTCTTGCTCTCTCTCTCTCTTTGATTTCTTGAAACTTCTAGTGTATTGGATGATGGATACATAGCCCCCTTTATTTATTTAATTACACACTTTGGCCCTCTATGGGCAAAGGCCCAACCGGCCACCCCTTGGCCAATTTCCAAGCCCAAAATTTTATTTTCCTTCCTTTTTATTCCCAAGCCCACTTGTGGTAATTCATAAAATACATTTTCAAAATTCCAATTTTGCCCTTATCCTTCCTCGATATTTTCGCACCAATATTTTTCATGAGCAACGTATATACCAACTAAAATCAAAATATTGCTTTACCTCTTACAAGTCGCAATTATTTCAAATTTTCCGAATATGCGAAATTATGGGATGTAACACTATGAACCTTGCCCCATAGGGCGTATTGATGATGAAGACCCGGCTGCTGATCCTGAATGCTGGACTCTACCCCTACCACCAACTGAGGGGCAATCACGCATGATATGGCCTGGCCGACCGCATGTATAGCAAACCTCTAAACCTAGTCGACACTGGCCCCAATGTAACTTCCCACACTGGGAACATCATGGCACGGGTGGCCTAGCCTGACCCGAATCACCCCTGAACTGAGAACCCGAAGCCCTCAAACTCTGACTCGGCCCGGAATAAGTAGATCTGACAAATCTCTGGCCTGTAAACCATGGAGGCGCACTAGTCATAGAATGGCCTGAATGCCTAGAAAACTGCTGTCTTGGCCCGCCTCTAAACTCACTTGTTGGACCTGAAGATCTAGCCCTCTTGTTATACCCCTATCATGCTGATGCTCACTCCTTTGTTGTTGTTGGATTTCTTCCAAATTTTGGGCATGGGCTTGAATGCGTGAAATATCCATGTTGTCCTGAAGGGATGCAGTTAAGCACCTATCCATCAAATGTGGCCCTAGGCCACTCACAAATTGGTGCACTCGGTCACCCATATCCGCTACCATGGCCGGAGCATACCTAGCCAAAGAATTGACGCGGAGGCTATACTCTAAAGCACTCATACTTCCTTGTCTAAGATTTAAGAACTTATCGGCTCTAGCTCGCCTAACCTCTGGAGGTAAGTAATGTCGAAAGAAAGCATTCACAAATTCTTGCCATACCGGGAGAGGTGCATTGACTTCCCGTGAAGCCATCCAAACTGTGTACTAATGAACCGCGACATCCCTCAATCTATAGGATGCCAACTCCATCGATTCAATGTCCGAAGCATACATTAACCGAAGTATCCTCAACATCCCATCAATAAAATTATGAGGGTCCTCATCCGGCTTCAACCCGAAGAATTTCGGAGGATTCAAGCTAATAAAATCTCGAGCCCTTGCACTAACAGCCCTATCACCTTGCCCTGTACCTTGCCGCTGAGTCTGAGCGGTAACCAACTGAGTAAGTAAATGAATGACCTCTTTTACATTGTGTCTTGAAGCATCCGGTGGAGGAGCTGAGGGTGCTGTAGCTGTGGCTGAGGCTCCCTCATGCTCCTCAGAAATAGGTACTGAGTGAGAGGACTGAGATTGAGCCGCATTCTGGTACTCACATTCCTCTACAACCGTTGGCGGTGCTCTTTCAGCCCGCTTTCCTGCCACTGTCTTGCCCTTTTGGACTGCCGTAGCTTTTCTCTTTACAGACATTTCTGAAATACATATTACAGTTAGGGAAAAAGAAATCCTTATATCATGGCTCTATCGCATGATCTTATGAAGAAAGAAGGTCATTCATTCCTAAAATTCCCGCAGCCTCTTGTTTATAAGTGTGGCACGCAACACACCCATAAACAAAACTCTACTGGACACGACTCATAGACACACCCTAGGACACAACTGCTCTGATTGCATTTTTGTCACGACCCAACCGGAGGGCCATGATGGGCACCCGGTCCTAACCCACCCGGGTACCTCTTATCGTACTCTCATAATCACATCTAAGTGAGCCACATGGCTTACTCATAATTTATATGCATCAATAGTGCTAATCTAGTTGGGCAACAACACATTTATATCATCATCAATAACAATGCCCATATCCATATATACAAGCCAACGAGGATGTCAAAATGATATACAAAATATAAGCCGACAAGGCTACAAGACATCTAACCATACACAACTGTCTACGAACCTCTAAGAAGAGTATGTCACATCATATAGACGGGACAGGACCCCGCCATGCCCATAAGTATGTACACAAAATAATAAAAACAAAAATCTGAAGCTCCAGTTGAAATGAAGCTCCTCTATGTAGTCCCTGAATAAAAAATCTACGGATCAAGCCTGTCTCCCTGTCCACCTGCGGGCATGACGCAGCATCCACAAAAAAAGAACGTCAGTACGAATAATGTACTGAGTATGTAAAGCATAATCAAAATCATAATAGGAGCATAAGAGACAGCATAAGAAATAGCATAAGATGGGAAAAATCAGGGGATAGTAGCCATCATCGTAATTACTTACTTGTCTTTCATAGGGACCTTCCATTTCTAGTGCGTGCTCATGTACATACATATATACATATTCACATCCATAGCATACCCGACCGTGAAGGTTCGGTGGTTTCACATACCCAGCCATGACAAGGCTTGGTGTTATACCTACCTGGCCCTACCAAGGCTCAGTGTTATCCATACCCAATTGTAGTGATGTGCGCGCAATAGGTATCATACCCGGCCATATAAGATCGGTGTTACGTAATGGTCATACATACTTAAATCAGTATACGTAGGAGTTCATGAGTATCATCGTTATCATTGACATCATCATTCTCGTTATATCTATCCTTAGAGGATCAACTATCATATAAAAGAGACAATAGAATCGTGAACGTATCGAGAATCATAAGTTTTGGTATTCTTAGAGATAGAGTCATTTGGAAGACATTATGGCGCTCATGAAAGGATACATATAGCAAGGGAACCATGCCTTAATGAAATAAGGGTTAGCCTTACATATCTCTTCGACTTCTTAATTATTTAGCGTTCACCATTGAAGCTTGATTAATCTACATTTAGAAGGATTCATACCACAGTTAGGCCTTGGTGATACTCTTAAATTCAAACTAGGATAATTCATGTTCTAATGAAAATTGGGCAGCATTTCCCCTATTTCGTCAACTTCCACTATATCACAAAACAACTCCAAAAAAACCACAATAATATCCACAATATGATAATCAAGTATTCACATTCGATTTAGCCTTCAAAATTCATCCTTGTGTTCAACTTATGCTAGCAACTTCATACCCATTTTAGCACATTTTCATATAATGTTTCTTCATCACCATTATTACTTTCCATAGCAAGATTATATCCATATTATACTAATAATCATAACTCAAGTTACCTTACTACTCAAAAACATCATAAAAACTACATTTGGAACGCATTTTCTACTTTCTCCTTCCACCCAAGTTGTTCGACAACTAAACATTCTTGATAATATGTAATAAGCATGAAAACTAACCTTCTATCTCATAAAAATGAGCTTTGGAGAAAGCTATCAACTTATATGAAAATCCTAGCTTCAATATCCAAAGAATTCTTGGAGTTTATTAACCCTAGCAAGACCTCTAGCACATGGGTCTCTTGATTCTTGCCTCTTGATATTTAATCTCCCTTGGATTTTGGCTTGGATTAGTTTATGGAGTGGAAGAGAGGGTTTTGGAGAGCTTTTGGATCTGATTTGGTAAAATGAAATGTCCAAATGAAGTGGAACGAAATATATTAAGCGGAACTTAAAATCCCGTCGGGCAATTCTGCGCCCATTTTGACGGGCCGTATAATTGCTACGGACCGTCAAAATGGTCTGTAGAACTGACCAGTCGAATATGGTTCACTGTGAGCATTTGACGCTGGGCTGGTGCAATTTGACGGACCGCAGAATTTTCTGCGGGGCGTCAAAATTCCTGCGGGCCATCAAATGGTCCGCAGAAATTTTTTGCTCAGACAGTCTGTTGTAGAATAGCCATAACTTTTTGCTCAGACGTCACATTGACGAGCGGTTTATTGCATTGGAAACTAGACTCTATGAAATTCAATTTGGGAAAAATAAACACACCAAAACTCCTCATATTATAGGAGATATGTCCCCACCAATTTGGACCAAAATCTTGTCCGAAAATTTTGCAAAGTTTTACCAAAGTTCCCAGAAACTCCATTCCTTTTTGTTTGATATATGATATATGGATTGGGCTGCACGTTCTGCAGCAATATATGTATGAAAAATATTTTTTTTAAAGCTCGCATGCATGATATCCGCCTTAAGAGGCAATCAGATGTACAGGATATTTCTCATATCTCATGCTTCTTTCATACTTTATTTATGTTATTATTCATGCCTTACATACTCAGTACATTACTCGTATTGACATCCTTTTGTTTATGGACACTGCGTTCATACTCCCAGGTAGACAGGGAAACGGACCGGATCCTTAGGTTGCTTCATCAGTGTTTGCACAGGAGCGCTCCATTTGTCTTGGAGCTACAGCTTAGCCGGTATTATTCTTTTCTATACATATGGGCATGGCGAGGTCCTGTCCCGTCCTTATGATGTTTTATACTCTTTGTAGTGGCTCGTAGACAGATGTCTATAGTTGGACTTTCAGTAACCTCATCGATTCACACTTTGTATATCATTTTTGGTAGCCTTGTCGGCTTATTCATCTGGCGTAGTCGGTGATATTTATAGATGTGTTTTATCTTTGAACTCATGCTCTTATAGACTATGATATTTATGATTTAGCCATGGAGTCCACCTAGATATGAATATATAAAGTATGTTAAGAGGTGCTCGGTAGGTTAGCTCCGAGTGCCCATCACGGCCCTCTGGTTGGGACGTGATAATGGCCCAAAATTCTCAAATAGTGATTATGTTATACCTCTCGTTTTCGTCGTGAGAAGGTCCTTATCTTATAGGTGGTCTATATATTATGACCTATGCATATCATGCGCCCGCAGAAGCACTATACTGTTATACAGGTGCTCCCAGATGTTTATCTGCAGATGCATTCATATATCGAGATTTACTTTCATGATTCTTATGTACATATGTCCTATGCCTTACATACTCGGTACATTTTCTGTACTAACTCCCCTATTGCTCGGGGGGCTCCGTTCATACCCGCAGGTTCAGGTAGACAGAGAGGCGATCCAACGCAGTAGGATGTCCCCTTAGCTGTAGTCGGTGCGCTCCACTCGATCCGGAGCTACGGTCTATTTTGGTATGCTAGTTTGAGATTAGGCACGAGAGATTAGGCACTCATCACGACTCATCGGTTTGGGTCGTGACAGAAGTGGTACCAGAGTAGTTCCGTCCTAGGGTTGTCTACAGACTGTGTCTAGTAGAGTCCTGTTTATGGGTGTATTGTGTACCACACTTATAAACAGGAGGCTGCAGGACATTTAGGAAGGTGTCATTCTTTCTCTTTTAGATCGTGCGATAGAGCCAAGTATTAAGAGTGTGCTTTCTACTAATTTGTTCTGATTTCAGCGATACCTCGCAAGAAAGCTACAGCTGCCTAGAAAGGCAAAGGAGTGGATGGTGCAGCCACTAGCTGTACTCAGTGGGCTACCAGAGCTTGGGGCGAGTCTCAGAGTGAGAGCCCATCGCAGACTTCACATACCCTGCCTCCAGCAGCTCCCCCAGTGCCCCCAGTTCCTCAGCCAGATACACCAGGCTAGGATATGTGGGATGCTATACAGCTATTGACCAGATTGGTAGCCGCTCAGGCGCAGCGTCAGGGAGTTGGTGTTGATCAGGCAGACTGAGCGAGCAGTGCGAGGGTTAAGACTTTCTTGGTTTAGACCCTCCAGAGTCTTTTGTGTTGAAGCAAAATATGGATCTTCATGACTTTATTGATAGTATGTAGAGGACTGTGAGCATTATGCACGCGGATGAGGTCGAGCCAGTGGAGTTGGCTTCGTATAGACTCTATGATATTACGGTGCAGTAGTATCAGGCATGGAAGTTGTCTAAAGGAGAGAATGCCCCTCCAACCGTGTGGCGAGAGTTTTCAAATGCTTTTATTCGCCATTACTTACCACCAGAAGTTCGACGGGGCCCGGGCAGATAGGTTCTTGCGTATTGAGCAGGGCAGTATGAGTGTTCAGGAGTATTGTGTACACTTTGATTCTTTGGCTAGATATACTCCAGCCATGGTGGTTGAGATGGAGGACAGAGTTCACCGTTTCATGGCTGGTCTAGGGCCACATTTGATAGATGAGTGTACGACTGCTGCCTTACAGCCGAGCATGGATATCCCCCGTATACAGGCATATGCACAGAATTTGGAGGATCGTAAGCGCCAGCGAAGAACAGAGCGTGAGCGTGACTGGGTCCACGGTAAGAGGGCTAGATCTTTAGATATGGTTGGTGAGTTCAGGGGAGGACAGAGACAGCAACATTCCCGGTATTCATTTCATTCAGCAGGAGTGTACCTTCGTAGTTTTTAGGTTAGATGCTTAAGCGGTCTTCTTATTTCGAAGCGGGCCAGAGTTCTAGAGCATCAGGTTCTCAGTACGGACCAGAGTCAGGCCAGGTGAGATCACCTTTGCCCCGGTGTGACCAGTGTGGTAAGTTACACGCTGGACAGTGTCGACTAGGATCAGACGCTTGTTATGCTTGTGATCAGCCAGGACACAAGATGAGGGAGTGCCCGATGAGGGGTGGTGCAACCATTGTTCAGCCTATGAGGTCTATAGCTGGTTCTTCTTCATAAGTGCGCCCCTCAAGGAAAGAGTTGTAGACACCAGCGAAGCGTGGCAGAGGGAGGAGTGGAGCATCTAGCTTGAGTGGGCCTCAGCATCGTGTCTATGCTCTAGCTGATAGACAGGATCGTGGCTCGTCTCCTGATGTGGTCACAGGTATATTATCGGTTTCCTCCCATGATGTATATGCACTGGTTGATCCAGGTTCTACCTTATCATATGTTACACCGTTTGTTGCTGGCAAGTTTAGGATAGAGCCTGAATCGATCAAACCGTTTGAGGTGTCTATGCCAGTTGGCAATCCAGTTATAGCTAGGTGAGTATATCGAGGTTGTGTTGTTATAGTTTGCAATTAGCATACCCTAGAAGATTTGATTGAGTTAGACATGATTGAATTTGACATTATTATAGGCATGGATTGGTTGACTTCTTGTTATGCTAATGTTGATTGCAGAACAAAGATAGTTCAATTCTAGTTTCCAAACGAGCCATTCCTAGAGTGGAAGGGAAATGTTGTTTCACCTAGGGGTAGGTTTATTTTCTACGTTAAGGGAAGGAAGATGATCAGAAAAGGGTATATTTATCACCTAGTTCGAATTCAGGATGTGCAAGCAGATTCACTGGCCCTTCAGTCTGTCCCTGTGGTCAATGAGTTTCCATAGGTGTTTTCAAATGAGCTTTCAGGAATTCCGCCAGAATGGGAGATTGATTTTGCTATTGATTTATAGCCAGATACTCAGCCAATATTTATCCCTCCTTATAGAATGGCACCTGCAGAGTTGAAAGAATTGAAGGAGCAATTGCGGGATTTACTCGAGAAAGACTCTATTAAGCCCAGTACCTTGCCGTGGGGAGCACCAGTATTATTTGTAAGAAAGAAGGATGGCTCTTTGCGAATATGTATTGATTATCAGCAATTGAATAAAGTGACTGTAAAGAATAGGTATCCACTCCCGAGAATTGATGATTTATTTGACTAGCTGCAGGGTGCCAGATATTTCTCGAAGATAGATTTGAGATCAGGGTATCACCAGGTTAGGGTGAAGGAGGAAGACATTCCAAAGATGACATTCAGGACTAGATATGGGCACTATGAGTTCTGTGTTATGCCATTCGGGTTAACTAATGCTCCAGCTGTATTCATGGACCTGATAAATCGTGTATTTAGACCCTTCCTAGATCTGTTCGTGATTCTGTTAATAGATGATATTCTGGTTTATTCATCGTCGGAGGCTAAACATGCAGATCATCTACATGCAGTGCTTAGAATTCTTCGAGATAGAGAATTATATGCGAAGTTTTCCAAGTGTGAATTCTGGTTGAATTCTGTGGCTTTTCTTGGTCACATTATTTTAGATGAAGGCATTAGAATAGATACTCAAAAGATTGAAGCTTTGAAGAATTAGCTAAGGCCCACGGCACCAACGGAAATACGTAGTTTCTTGGGCCTAGCAGGATACTATAGAAGGTTCCTAGAAGGATTTTCTTCTCTTTCATCCCCATTGACCAAGCTTACTGAGAAATCAGCTAAGTTCCAATGGACAGATGCATGTGAGCGAAGTTTTCAGATGCTTAAGGATAAGTTGACATCAGCACCCGTCTTGACTCTTCCTGAGGGGACAGAGGGCTATGTGATATATTGTGATGCCTCGGGTATTAGTTTGGGCTGTGTATTAATGCAGCACGGTAAGGTTATTTCTTATGCCTCCATAGAGGTGAAGAAGCACGAGAAGAATTATCCAACTCAAGATCTTAAGTTAGCGGCGGTGATCCATGCCTTGAAAATGTGGAGGCACTATCTATACGCTATTCATGTTGACATTTATATGGATCACAAGAGCCTCCAGTATATCTTTAAGTAGAAGGACTTGAATTTACGGCAGAGGCGATGGATAAAGTTGCTGAAAGATTATGATGTTGATGTTTTGTACCATCCTAGAAAGGCTGATGTAGTCGCTGATGCTCTTAGTCGTAAATCCATGGGTAGCCTGTCATATGTGCAGCCAGAGAAGAGGGAGATAGTCTGCGAAGTTCGTCAATTAGCTAGCCTCGAAGTTCGGCTGTTAGATTTAGGTGATGCAGGAATTACTGTCCAAGACACTGTGGTGTCATTTTTGGCGGCGGAGATAAAGGGACGCCAGTACGAAGATCCTGTTCTAGATCATTATCGGGATACAGCTCCTCACAGAGAAAAGACACCTTTCGTGATCACAAGAGATGGAGTACTCAGATATCGAGGTAGATTATAAGTTCCTAATATTGTAGGGCTTCGTCAGCAGGTTATGGGGGAAGATCACTATTCTCGCTATTCTATTCACCCGGGCGCAACAAAAATGTACCATGATCTTAAGGAAGTTTATTAGTGGGATGGTATGAAAAGAGATATAGCAGAATCTCTCGCTCAATATCCGAATTGTTAGCAATTCAAGATAGAGCACCAGAAGCCCGGAGGTTTATTGTAGGCTATGGAGATTCCAACATGGAAATGGGAGATAATCAATATGGATTTCATTACAGGTTTGCCCCGTACTCCGCAAAAGTATGATTCGATATGGGTCATAGTTGATTGGCTTACAAAGTCAGCCCACTTCCTGCCTATCAGAACTATTTATTCAGCTGAAGATTATGCAAAGCTTTATCTTAAGGAGATTGTACGACTTCATGGTGTTCCTACAACTATTATTTCAGATAGAGTACAGTTCACAACTAATTTTTGGAGATCTTTCCAGAATGGATTGGGGACTCAGGTGGGTCTTAGTACTGCATTTCATCCGCAGCCAGATGGACAAGCGGAGCGTACTATACAGACACTTGAGGATATGCTAAGAGCTTGTGTGATTGACTTCTGAGGTAGCTGGGATGATCATTTTCCTCTTATTGAGCTTGCATATAATAACAGTTACCATTCTAGCATTCGGATAACTCCTTATGAGGCTTTATATGGGCGGAGATGTAGATCGCCTATAGGGTGATTCGATGTTGGAGAAAATTAGTTAGCATGCCCAGACTTAATACAGCAAGCAGTTGATAAGGTGAAAGTAATTCAAGAAAGGTTGATAACGGCACAGAGTCGACAGAAATCTTATGCAGACAACCGGCGGCGCAAGCTAGAGTTAGAGGTAGAAGATTGGGTCTTCCTGAAGATTTCACCTATGAAGTGAGTGATGAGATTTGGCAAGAAATGTAAGTTGAGCCCTCGATACATTGGGCTATATAGAATCATTCGTATTGTGGGTAAGGTAGCATATGAGCTGGAACTACCTTCAGAGTTAGAGTCTGTACATCCAGTATTCCATGTATCCATGCTTCGTTAATATATCGGAGATCCTTCGAGAATTGTGCCAGTAGATGATATCCAGGTGACTAAGCAGTTATCATACTAAGAGATTCCTGTGGCTATATTGGATAGACAAGTTTGTCGATTGCGAACTAAGGATGTGGCTTCCATTAAAGTTCTGTGGAGAAACAATAATGTTGAAGAAATGACTTGGGAAGCTGAAGAGGAAATGAAGGCTAAATACCCGTATTTGTTTCCGTCATCTCAGGAGGATCAGTCTGAGGCATCATCTCCCCCAGGTATTGATTTCATTAATACTTGTGGTGACTGGTCGTGTGAGGCCATGATGTTGTATATTTTAGACATGTGGCCCTGTGTGGCATTATTTTTAGTTGATGTGTACAGTTTGGATTGGTATATTTACAGGGGAGACTCTGCCAGAACATTTATAGCCTATAACTTGTATGAACATTCGAGGATGAATGTTTTTAAGGGGGAGGGGGGGAGAATGTTACACCTCTCGTTTTCGTCATTAAGTGCTTTTCCTCACGAGTGCCCAAGTGTGAGTATACGTTCTTTGTAATACGATAGGATTAGAAGCTAAACGAATCGAATCGTCGTAAGTAGAATGGACTCAGGGAATTGGTAGAGCACCAGTTCCCTTTGACGGACCGTCGACCCGCTCATCCAACCGCACCCCTAGAAGTTTCTTAAACCATCTATATATGTCTAGCCCCATGACTTTATTTCTTATTTTTCTTTTCCAAGCTAGATAAAGCCCTAATATATTTGCTTTCAACATTTTCCATCAAATTTGAGGAGTTTTAGTAAGATCCGAACCCGTAAAACCCGAGCTAGTGAAGAAGAAGGTTGTTCCTAGAGCTTTGTTGAAGTTGTTGACCTTTGGAATTGAAGTTGAAGTTTGATTCTTGGAATCCTATACCTCGCAAGGTATGTACATGGTTTTTACCTTTATGTTTGAGTTAATTACCAAGAGTTTTAGTGGTTTAAGTAAAGAAAATATAGTTATGAAAGTTGTAAATTGAATAAGGGTAAAGTTGGACTTGAGGACTATTTTGAGGGATGATTGGAAGTAGAATTGATTTTATTGTGATATGTAGGAATTGATATTGTCATGGATGGTGTTGTTATTAATATTTGAGTTGAATTGGAAATTAAGGGATTATTGAGTTACGAAGGGGATGTTGCCCGAGATTTGTTAAGTTCCTTTTTCACTTAAATTGGATAGCAAGTGATGTAAATAGTCTAATTGTGGTCATATTATCTTGATTGTAGACTTACGAGTCCGAGATGTAGAAGTTGGACAATTAGATACACTTCAAGGTATGTTAAGGCTATCCTTTCTTTCATTTTTGGCATGATCCTATGACATGAGCGAACAAACGTCTAAACGAGCTTCCATATTACTCTACTCTTAGAAGCACTAGGAGTACCTCAGTCTTTGATGATCCCATGCTCCTTGTTGTGATATTTCCTTCTGTTCTTGGGTCATGAGGTTCCATATATTGACGATGTTAGCCCAAAAGATGTTTATCGGAGGTAGTACGTCCTTATGTCTCTCCGAGAGCTCTAGTTACTCATTATGTTTATGTATTGCATTCATTATACACATGCATATTGACCCTTGACAAGAAGACATTAAGCCTTAACATACCTTTACGTCTCCTTAACTACTTAACGTTCTCCTCCCAGACTCGCAAATCTCAATCCTGAAGAACCTTGGCTCCCCAACTTTGTTTCAACCCAAAACCACCATAAAGTTTAACTTAGGAGCGAAGATCATCATCACCCATGGACTAACTTAGGGTTTCAAAGCTTGATTTTTACTTAAATTTTGCTTAAGAAGTGTATGGATATATAGAGAGGGTAGAGGGAGCTTGAATGGTCTCAAAATTTCTGTTTTTTCGTGTAACAAATGATCCAAGTCGTGGCCTTTTAATATATATAGGAGAGAGAAACATTTCCCCGACTGCGGTTCGACGGCAGGGTCGACGGTTAGTCGACTCGCAACGTCAAACTGCGACAGCCTCTGAATCTGGTAGAGTTTTTAAACGGTGGGGTCGACGGTTCGTCGACCTGACCGTTGAGTTGCTCTGCTGCAATACTCAGATTTTTCTGGTTTATTTCGCCTCCAATCTTCCGATACTTATTGTACACAACTTAAACTCCCGTATATGTGGAATAATCATGTAGGATCTATTATAACCTTGACAACAACCTCACTTACTAACTTCACGTCAGCTATCTTACGGCGAAACTCAGTATGTGAAATACGGGGTATAACATTCTCTCCCCCTTAAGAACATTCATCCCCGAATGTTAAACTCTTAGGGGTTCTAAAAAAAATTTGCCAAAGTTTCCCTTGTAACTATATTACTACCATCTTGTCACAACAACCCAAAATATGCAATGCCTCGCAGGGCTATAACAACAACAACAATAATGGCCCCACGCGACTAAGAAATCATAAAAAGAAAGCATTACGCACCTGAAGACAATGATGTCTCTGTTTGAACCTTCTCTGGGAGTGGGAACAAATGTGGATACCTGGACTTCATATCTTCCTCAGCTTCCTAAGTCATTTCTTCCCTATTGTTGTTTCTCCATAAAACTTTGACTGAAGCTACATTTTTTTTCCTTAATCTCCGAACTTGTCTATCTAGGATAGCAACAGGAACCTCTTCATAAGCTAATTGCTTGGTAACCTGAACATCATCTACAGGCAAAACTCTGGAAGGATCTTCAACACACTTGTGAAGCATTGATACATGGAAAATTGGGTGAACTGTCTCCAGGTCTGGAGGTAGATCTAACTCATTGGCTACTTAGCCCACTTTGCGTACAATTCTGTATGGTCCGATGTATTGAGGGCTAAGCTTACCCTTCTTACCAAATCTCATAACCCCTTTCATCGGTGACACTTTCAAGAATACCCAGTCATCAACTTGAAATTCTAAGTCTCGTCGGTGATTATCTGCATAAGACTTCTGGCGACTCTGAGCTTTCAACAATCGGTCCTGAATAAGCTTAACTTTCTCCACTCTTTGCTGGATCAAGTCTGGCCCTACTAATTTTACTATCTCCCAATTCGAACTATCCGATTGGTGATCTACACTTCCACCCATATAAAGCTTCATACAGGGCCATCTGAATGCTGGAGTGATAGCTATTGTTGTATGCGAACTCAATAAGTGGAAAATGATCATCCCATCTGCCTCCGAAGTCTAGCACACATGCTCTCAACATATCTCCGAAAGTCTAAATAATATGCTCGGCTTGTCCATCCGTCTGGGAGTGAAATGTTGTGCTAAGTCTCACCTGAGTCCCCAAACCATCTTGAACAGACTTCCAGAAATTAGCTGTAAACTGTGCTCCTCTATCAAAGATAATGGATACTGGAACACCATGGAGTCGTACTATCTTTTTGATATAAAGCTTTGCATAATCTTCAGCTGAGTACGTAGTTCTAACAGGCAGAAAATGAGCTGATTTTGTGAGTCTATCCACATTCACCCGTATGGAATCATACTTACGCTGAGAACGAGGTAAGCCTGTAATGAAATCAATATTAATTACTTCCTATTTCCAAGTCAGAATCTCCATTGCTTATGATAATCCTCCTGACCTCTGATGCTCAATCTTTACCTATAGACAGTTAGGACATTAAGCTACGAATTCTGCTATATCTTTCTTCATTCCATCCCACTAATAAATTGAATTGATCTCATGATGCATCTTTGTCCCTCCTGGATGAACAGAATAACAGGAATAATGGGCTTCCCCTAAAATCTGTCGACATAACCCTGCAACATCGGGAACACATAATCTGCCTCGATATCTGAGAACTCCATCTGTAGAAATTCCAAATGGTGACTTTTTCTTCTGAGGGAATGTATCTCTATAATGAATTAACATGGAATCTTCATACTGGCGCTCTTTCACCTCAACTTCTAAAGATGAGACAGCTAAATTCTGGACAGTGACTCCCGTATTACCTGAGTCCATCAAGCAGACTCCTAGGCTGGCTAGTTGTTGAAGCTCACGAGTTAACTCACTCTTCTCTGGATGAACATCACATAAACTGCCCATGGATTTGCGGCTAAGAGCGTCAGCTACTACATTCTTCTTTCGAGAATGATATAAGATACTTACATCATAAACTTTCAATAGCTCGAACCACCGCCTTTTCCACAAATTCAACTCTTTCTGCTTAAAAAATATACTGGAGACTCTTATGATTTGTATAGATATCCACATAAATGCCATATAAATAATTCCTCCACATCTTCAACGCATGAATCACCGCAGCCAACTCTAGATCATGTGTTGGGTAGTGTTTCTCATGTTTCCGTAACTGTCTTGAAGCATAAGCAATCACCTTACCATCCTGCATCAACACACAACCCAATCCAACACCTAAGGTATCACAGCAGACAAGATAATCCTCCGATCTTTCTGGACGTGTCAAAACTGGGGCCAAAGTCAATCTATTCTTCAACTCTTGAAAACTGCGCTCACAAGTATCCGTCTACTAAAACTTAGCTGCTTTATGAGTCAGCTTCGTTAAAGGTGCAGAAATGGAAGAAAAGCCTTCTACAAATCTTCTGTTATAACCTGCCAAACCCAGAAAACTATGAACTTCATTAGGTGTCATAGGTCTTGGCCAAGTCTTCACCACTTCAGTCTTCTAGGTATCCACCCGAATACCATCAGCTGAAATAATATGCCCCAAAAAAGTTACTGAATTCAACCAAAACTCTCATTTTTAGAACTTTGCATATAACTTCTGGGCCTGAAGAATTATAAGGACAACACGTAAATGATCTACATGTTCTGCCTCAGATCAAGAATACACCAGAATATCATTGATGAACACAATCACAAACGAATCTAAAAAAGGCCTGAATACACTGTTCATAAAATCCATGAATACCCCTAGAGCATTAGTCAATCCGAACAACATTACCCGAAATTCAAATTGACCATATCTGGTTCTGAAGGCTGTCTTTGGAATATCTTTCTCCCTAACTCTCACTTGGTGGTACTTCGATCTCAAGTCTATCTTTGAGAACCATTTGGCACCCTGTAACTGATCAAATAGAATATCAATTCTTGGAAGGGGGTACTTGTTCTTTATCGTCACCGTATTCAATTGCCTGTAGTCGATACACATCCGTAAGGATCCATCTTTCTTCCTTACATATAATACGGGTGCCCCCCATGGCGACGAACTAGGCTTGATAAAACCTTTTTCAAGCACATCCTTTAGTTACTCTTTGAATTCTTTCAATTCTGTAGGAGCCATTCTATAAGGAGGAATAGATATGGGCTTAGTATCCGGCAACACATCAATGACAAAATCAATCTCCTGTTCTGGTGGAAGACCTGGAAGTTCATTTGGAAACTTATTCACTACTGGAACAGATTGAAGAGTTGGTGGCTTCGCTTTCGTGTCCTGAACCCGGACTAGATGATAAATACACCCCTTAGCAATCATCTTTCTTGCCTTGAGATAGGAAATAAACCTACCTCTCGGAGATGCTGTATTACCCTACTATTCCAGAACTGGCTCTCCTGGAAACTGAAAACGAACTATCTTCGTTCTATAATCAACATTTGCGTAACAAGAGGCCAACCAATCCATACCCATAATGAAATCAAAATCTACCATGTTTAGCTCAATCAGATCTGCCATGGTATGACGATCACAAACTATAACCACACAATTTCTATATACCCGACTAGATATAACAGGGTCACCAACGAGTGTGGACACTTCGAAAGGTTAAATTGACTCGGGTTTCACTCCAACTCGGCCGGCCATATAAGGAGTAAAATATGACAATGTAGACCCTGGATCAAACAATGCATACACGTTATGAGAAGATACTGATAATATACCTGTAATAACATCGGGGGAAGACTCAAGATCTTGTCGCTCAGCCAGTGCATAAATACGGTTCTGAGGACTGCTTGAACTAGATTCTCCTCCTCTACCTCTAACACAGCCTGCCGGTGTCTGTGAACTCTACCCCAGAGGGCGCACTAATGATGAAGAACTAGCTGCTAATCCAGTGGGTTGAACCATACCCCTGCCACCTCTCGACGGACAGTCGCGCACCACATGGCCTGGCCAACCATAGGCATAACAAGCATCTGTACCTAATCGACACTGTCCATATGAAACTTACCACACTGAGTGCATCGTGGTAAGGGTGGTCTCATCTGGCCGGAATCACCTCTATCCTGAGAATCGGAGCTTGAGAACTCTGGCCTAGTCCGGAATAAATAGGGTTATCAAACCTCTTGCCTGCAAACCGCGGAGGTGCACTAGTTGCTGAATAACCGGAGCGTTTGGAATACTGCTTCCTCTGACTCCCTCCAAACTCACTAACAGCACCTGAGGATCTAGCCCTCTTAGTATAACCCCTATCATGCTCACGCTCACTCCTCCGCTGTTGCTGCCATTCTTCCAAATTCTTAGCATGGGTATGATTACGAGAAATATCTATACCCTCCTGAAGTGTGGCCGTTAAACAATGATCGATTAAATGTGGCCCCAAACCATTCACGAACCGATGGACATGATCTCCTATGTTAGCTACCATAGATGGAGCATACCTGACCAAGGAATTAAAATGAAGACTATATTCCCGAGCACTCATATTCCCTTGCCTGAGGTTTAGGAATCTATTAGCTCTGGCCCATCATACCTCCGACGGCAAACAGTGTCAGAGAAAAGAATCTACAAATTCTTGCCATACCGGTGGAGGTGCATTTACCCCTCTAGAAGATATCCAAGTACTATACCAATGGACAGCTACTCCGCGCAATCTATAAGAGGCCAACACTACTGACTCCACGTCTGAAGCAAGTATTACCCGTAATGTCCTCAACATCTCATGTATGAAATTCTGTAGGTCCTCATCCGATTTTGACCCAATGAATTCTGGATGGTCCAAACTAATGAAATCACGGACTCTGGCACTGACAGCGCTGTCACCATGACCTGTACCTTGTCGCTGAGCCTGAGCAGCTACTAAATGGGTCAACAACTGAATGGCCTCTCTCATTTCCTTTCCTGAGGCAACTAGTGGAGGGACTGGGGGTACTGGACTGGAGCTAGGGCTCCTCTCTGCTCCTCTTGAGCGGGCGAAGTGTGAGAGGTCTGAGATGTAACCTCATTCTGGGACTCGCCCTTCTCTATATATGTAGGTGGTACCCGCTCAGTCCTCCTACCTGTAATTGACTTACCCTTCTAGGCCGCTGTCGTTTTTCTCTTCACAGGCATCGCTGAAATCATAACACATGGTCAGAAAAAGGAGAATCCTTATAACATGGCTCTATCACATGATCTAAGAGGAGAAAGAAAGGTCAATTATTCCTAAATGCCCCGCAGCCTCCTGCTTATAAGTGTGGCGTGCTTCACGCCCATTAACAAGACTCTACTGGACATGACTTGTAGACACACCCTAGGACGAACTGCTCTGATACAACTTTTGTCATGTCCCAACCAGACGGCCATGACTGATACCCGGAGCTAACCTACCAAGCACCTCTTAACATACTTCTTATACTCATATCTAGGTGGACCACATGGCTAACTCATAAATATCATAGTCTATAAGAGCATGAGTTCAAAGATAAAACACATCTAAATAAATATCACCGACTACGCCATATGTACAAGCCGACAAAGCTACAAAAAATGATATACAAAGTATGAACCGATGAGGTTACTGAAAGTCGAACTATAGACATCTGTCTACGAGCCTCTACAAAGAGTATAAAACATCATAAGGATGGGTCCTGCCATGCCCATTTGTACAGAAAAGAATAATACTGGCTAAGCTGTAGCTCCAGGAGAAATTGAGCGCTCCTGTACAAATGCAGATGAAGCAACCTAAGGATCTGGTCTGTCTCCTTGTCTACCTGCGGGCATGAACACGGCGTCCATAAACAAAAGGACGTCAGTACGAGTAATATACTGAGTATGTAAGGCATGAATAACAACATAAATAAAGTATGAAAGAAGCATGAGATAGGAGAAATAACCTGTACATCTGATTGCCTCTTAAAACGGATATCATGAATGCTTAGCTTTAATACATACATATATATATATTGTTGCAGAACGTGCAGCCCGATCCATATATCATATCATCCCGCATTCAGGGCATCCCGCATCCGGGGTAACATCATAACGTACCCACTGCAGCGGTGTGAACATCTACGTGCTGTACCCGGCCGACTATAGTGCGGCTCGGTGTGAGAAAAAACATACATATATATAAAGCATGCATGAGAGACCAAATAAAATCCATAAATCTATCGGAGTGACGTAAGGTCGATAACCTCCGATGAATAATTATGGAATCATCATCATTGCTATATGTCAACTTGAAGGGACAAATATCATAAGATGAGATCAACAACAATGAGTAAAAATCAACAGTTATACAACAAGCTCAATAATATCATGAGAACATCAAGAACTATAAGTTTTGGTATTTTAGGAAATGAAATAATCAACCTCATCATGAAGAACATTTTTCAACAATATCATATGAACCTTGAGAATCATGAGCTTCTAGCATTTTTAGGAATTGGGATATTATGGATGTTGTGAGAAGGTTTACAACAAAAGAATCATGCCTTAAGAAAGAAAGCGTTAGCCTTAACATACCTTTACGCCTCCTTAACTACTTAACGTTCTCCTTCCAGGCTCGCAAATCATAATCTTGAAGAACCCTAGCTCCCCAACTTTATTTCAACCCAAAACCATCATAAAAATTAACTTAGGAGCAAAGATCATCATCACCCATGGACTAGCTTAGGGTTTCAAAGCTTGATTCTTACTTGAATATGGCTTAAGAATTGTATGGATATATAGAGAGGGTAGAGAGAGCTTGAAAGGTCTAGAAATTCCTGATTTTTGGTGTAACAAATGATCCAAGTCGTGGACTTTTAATATATATAGCAGAGAGAGAAAATTTGTCGACTGCGGTTCGGCGGCAGGGTCGACGGACCGTCGATGAGTCGACTGTTCGTAGACTCGCACCGTCGAACTGCGGCAGCCTCTGAATCTGGGAGAGTTTTTTGACGGTGGGGTCGATGGTTAGTCGACCTGACCGTCGAGTTGCTCTGTTGCAATACTCATATTTTTCTAGTTTATTTCGCCTCCAATCTTTTGATACTTGCCGTTCAAAACTTAAACTCCCGCGTACGTGGAATAATCATGTAGAATCTATTATAACCCTGACAACAACCTCACTTACTAACTTCACATCAGCTATCTTAAGGCGAAACTCAGCATGTGAAATACAAGGTATAACAGTCATGACATGAAAACTAAACTAGAAGCAGAAATTGAATACGAAAGCAGATTTAAAAAACAGAACTCAGAAGCTTTTAAAGATAACATATTCAAAATGATTTAGAATACTTGCAACTAAATGTCGACAATGCAAGGCTTTCTACTAGCAT
Organism: Lycium barbarum; assembly: GCF_019175385.1. Lineage (NCBI taxonomy): Eukaryota > Viridiplantae > Streptophyta > Magnoliopsida > Solanales > Solanaceae > Lycium > Lycium barbarum. The sequence continues at coordinate 43,519,179 of NC_083347.1, forward strand.
TTATCAAATTTATAGAGTTAAAAAATATTAAAATAAATATGACAATGGTCTAAAGATTTAAAATATGAAAAATTTAGAACATAGTCTTACCAAGTTCAAGTTGCTCGAGATTATCCAAATCTTCTTCAATTCTTACTGGAGTTGGTTCTTTACGAAGCGAATCTTGAACACTCACAAGCACTTGCACCATTATAGGAGTCAATGAACTCCTAAATGGATCAAGTATACACCCTCCAGTACTTAAAGCAGATTCAGATGCCACACTATAAATGGAAATGGCTAACGCATCACCAGCCATCTAACCGAGACTAGAAAATCTAGTTGAATTCGCCTTCCTCCACGACAAAATATTAAAACCCACTCTATCTTCATCAATATCTTCACCCAAATATTCATCCAACTCTCTTTTAGAATCAATACCTTCACTATTCTTATGCCTATTTAAATCTTGCATGAATTTTGAGCGTCTTTTTTTTTTCAAACTATGTGGACTTAATGAACAAATGCTACCACTGGATGTGCTTTATGAAGTAGGTGAAGATGGACACAATGTGTATAAATTAATATTCTTTTTTGCATACACATTGAGCAAAGATACCATGTACGTCTTGACTTCCTCTTGTATTTTCAACCCTTGTGTTGGTCCAAACATAGTACTTAGGGAAAAAAAAGAGTGAAGCTTGTGGAGAGGATCCAACACACATGGAATAAAGATCATTTTTTCCATCTTTTGTGGATCACCCTAATACTTGTCAAATTTTTCTTTCATATTCTTTGCCATTTCTCGCACGACAATAGCATCATTTTGTCTTTCAAAGAAGAGGAAACTTCACAAATCTCAAGAAACTGCACATTAGACGTAACATAAAGTGACCCCAATGCCTTCAAGGTGAGTTGATAAAAGATTTCAAGAAACTTCACAATATTTCTAACACTTTCCCAGTCACCACTTAAGAGTGCACCGCAGCTTCCTATGACGATCCAACTCTTGGTTCGTGCAGGTACCCACACTATCCCCCTGGTGGGCGAACCCTTCCCTTGAAGCTAAGTCATTTCACTTAAAATTCAACATACGGAAGTAAACAGAGATAAATAACAGTCTGAACTCATATATAAATAGTGCCAAAATACCAAATACACATAACCCCAAGAATGGTCTGAAATTGTACAACATCCACTAATAACAACTACATAGACTGATTAAGGAAATACAGTCTTACAAACCAGATAATGCTGTCTCAGAATAAGAAGGAAGACAGGGAAGCAAGAGGAGCCTCTGGGCTGCATATTAGGCAGATTGCTCACCCTGGAAGTGTCCGATCTAGAGCCTCAGATCCCTCACGAGGTTGGGATGTCAAACCAGTAACAAACACTGTATTTAAGAAAAGTGCAACAAGTGTAGTATGAGTACAAATACACGTACTCGTAGGTATCATAGCCCAACAACAATAAGTTCACATATATAAATAGAAGGAAAAAAAAGTAGAGCAGATAAGCAGTCAATAATAGGTCATAAAACATGTCAACTTTAAGATCAGATGATAAATATAAGCTGCAAAGTCAATAGTCAAGAGCCGATGAATGTATGTGAATGTAATACGATGCAAAGCAATGCAATGCAACTGTAGTTAGCTACCATACAGGCTCTTCTCCACCGCACACACATTCTAAGGGCAATGCCTAAATATCCATGACCCACGGGGACTCGCGAAGTCCATGTACACACTCTCTCTCGCTCATGTGTATGACCTCGAATCACGAGCACTCATCCCGCTCCTGTAAAGACCTCGGCTCACAGCTCTCGTCTCTCATTTACGCTCTCCAGCAAAGACCTCGGAGGCTACACTATCTCATTTATCATCATTTTAGAACTATAACCATATCATATCAGTGATGAATGGAATGCAATGCCATGCATGAAATTAGCCTCAGTAACAAGACATCTAGTAAATCAACAGATACATGCCATAGAATGTGTATCAATTCAATCTATCAATATTATCCTTTCTATTTTCCAGATGATAAGTGAGATTGCAAGACTAGAGAGAAATATTGTCCAATTCACAGAATATCAATATGGCAACAAGCCCACATAACATAAATCATACCAAACCAGTGGATTTAACACCACAACTATATCTGAAGGCCTATCATGCATTACCCGTCAATAACTAACATCTACATATGATTTGCTAATCAGAGTCTAACCAACTGTAAGTTGTAACCTACCTCAACAGCTGAACAGATGCCATGAACTACTCCACTTGAACCTTTTCTTTTCGGATTGCCTCAGAACGCTCAAAGTCTATGAAATTAGTACTCTATGTTAGTACACGAGTCTAAGGACACCCATATAGAAATACTTCTAATACGACTCCGAAAATGACCCCGGGCCCGCAAGGGCCGAATAGGAATTTTAGCAGAAAATTAGGTTGCCCAAAGTCTAAGAAGTCAATACCTCAAGTTACTTGCAATTCTAACCCCAATTAAGCATTAATTTCATAAATAAACAAAAACCCTCAAATTCCATAACAAGATTCTTAAATAAAAAGGGAGATTTAAGCTTAGGGACTAATTGCCCATTCATTAAATGATTAGAGACTAAGAAACTTCCCAACAAAACTCAATTTAGAAGAAAATAGATCAAAAATCAATTTAGGGTTCATCACCCAAAACCCCTAATCTGACACATGATTTCCACCATAGATTCCTTAATATAAAGATGATATAAACATAAAAGAGATGTAGGAAGCTTACCCAAAAGAAGAACCTCAGAATCTTCCACAAAATCACACTATTAAGATCTATCTTGGTCTCAGGTTTGTGAATGGAAAGACTAAACACAAAATGGGGAAATTATAAAGGTTCCTGATTCAGCGATCCCGCATCTGCAGACAATCCCTCGCAGATGCCACATCGCATATGTGGAAAATTGCCCGTAGAGGTGAACCCACTTAAAAACTGAAATCTTGCAGATGTAGAGTCCTGGTCGCAAGTGTGCTTCTGCCCGACCATCCAAAATCTCGCATCTGCAGATCAAGCCTCGCATAGGCAGTCTAATACCCGCAGGTGCGGCATACAAAAAACTAGAAAAATCTGGTTTTTAACCAAGTTCACCCCGAAACTCGAAACTCATCCGAGACATCCTGGATACAAAACAACATGCATACCGTTATAAAACACGTTAGGAACACACTCATGCCCTCAAAATTCCCAACGGAGGTCATCTTGACCCGCCAACCCCCAAACCCCAAAAGTAAAGTTTCCAACTCAAAGACCAAAACACCCTTGAGTGCCTCAGGAACCGAGTCAAATACCCTACCAAATTATAATCAACCTTCCAAACTTAATGGAACCGACGAAAATCCAAAAAAGACTCATTTACCCAAAAGTCAACTATTGGTCAATAGTTTTTCACTTATTCAACTTAAAAGCTTCTAGTTTCCTCAAATCCCATCAAGACTCACCCGACTTCCTTGGGAACCATGCTACCTATCCGAGCGGGTCAAAATCACTCTAACAGAGCTAGGGAAAGGGTCAATGGGGAAACAGGTCAAAAAGCCTAAACGACCAAACATATCGTTACATTTCTCCATCCTCATAAAGATAATTAGTAATATAGTTCACCAATCCAAAATCAATATCACAATATTTTGCAAAAGCTTCATCATAATCCATAGCAACACGCAATATCAAATATGTGGAATTCCACATAGCAGGGATATCTAGGCACAAAGATTTCTTAGATGTTATCATGTCAAGATCACAACAATAATTAAACCTATTCCATCTTACGGGAGATTGTCTAATGTACCTAACCACTTGTCTAACATGTAAGCGTTCAAGTACGAAGTTGGGATGGATATTGTCTTCGGTTGGGCCTTGATGTATGATATGGGGGCTAGCCACCCCGTTGTGTTGTTGACTCATATTGATCAATTTACTTGTGGGCTCGTTGACACGTAGAGACATTGGTAATTGTGACTAGTGATGTTACACCCTAAAAATTTTTCGTTAACATAGAGTGAGTAGACTAACGAAGGGCATGGCGTATACGATATTTTAATAAGAAAGAAATAACAATTGATGGTTCTAAATGAGATTTAAAAGACATGGGAGGTAGGAGACAAAAGTTGTCAAGGAAAACAAGGTATATGTTGTGTGTCGATTTACGAGTATCGAATTAATGATGGCTTAATGATGTTTTGGAGAAGAGTTATAATGTCCCTTAGATTGTTAACGAGGTGTTAAACAAGTATCGAGAATGTTCCATAAGGGTTTGAGATCAAACGAAGTGACGAGAAACAAAATCAGAGAAGAGGTAGATTATACGACCGATTATACGGTCCATATAATATTATACGGTTCGTATAATGGTCCACAAAATTGTCACAGTGAAGGTCCCTCACTAATGGGATTATACGGTCACTTATACGGACCGTATAAAATTATACGGACCGTATAATGTGCCGTATAATGGTCACAGAATGAGTTGTTGATGGGGTGAATTGACGGTCACTTATACGGACCGTATAAAATTATACGGGCCATATAATGTGCCATAAAATTGACACAGAAAGGGGTGTTGCTGAAGCAATTTCACGGTCACTTATACGAACCGTATAAATTTATATGGACCATATAAGTGTCTGTATAATTTCGTCGGGACAGATTTTAAGTTTTTAAATAAGAGACCCCAAGTTCATAATTCTCATTTTCATTTTCATTCTCCACGACTCAAGACATTTCTAGAACCTTCCACACACTTCATATACAAGAACCCAAGAGAAATTGATGATCAAATTCATCAACCCAACAAAATTAAGTGTAAGAAACACCTTAAAGTTCATCCAAGTCAAGAAATCTCATGGAAGGTGGAACTAGGGTTTTGTTCAAGTGAAGTATTTCAACTCAAGGCTTATTCCTACACCATCTAAGGTAAGTTTCATGGTATTTTCATGTTATTTAAGGTGTTGAAAAGTTGAGACACTTGGATTGTGGAAGGGTATAGGAAATGGGTCAGGAAAATGGGAATAGTGTCATTTTTTAGTAGTAGTTGGAATGAATCATGAATATTGATATGATGTGATTGTAATTATGTTATGAAGGGTGTTAAGAGTATGATAGAAACATTAGATAATAATGAATGTAATGTTGTGCTATGATCATGATTATGGATGACCTTGAGAGGAAATTTGGGGATTGGATAATGATGAATTTGCTAAAAGTTATTGATGATGATATTATGAATGTTATTATTGACGTTTGGAAGTTGATATGATATGGAGAAAGTGGTAGAAACAAAGGAGACGCTGCTCAATTTTCTCTAGCCTTAGTTCAAACACGCTTATGTTATCGAATCTAATATGAGTATGAATTTTCTTGAAGGAAGAAACGCGAGCAACGACGAAGAACGATCAAACGATAGAATAGCTAAACGAAAGAGGTATGTAAGGCTAATCCTTTCCTTCTAAGGCATGAATCTTTTCCAAAATCTTCCTATATACTAGATAGTATGAGTCTATGATTATACAGAGCTACATATGTATATGATAAAGAAAGGAGATATGATACGAGCATGTTAATGATGATAATGAACTTAAGTATCAAGAATCCTAGAGTAATATAAGGTGTCCATGAAGCTAATGATCCTAAGTATAGTTCCATTGATGATTTTCCTTGTGTACAGTCACCTTAAAATGCTAGTCCCTCAAAGGTGAGATATGACGATCATGATTACTCGATAACATAGTCGGGGGTTCACGACCTTATGTCACCTCGACATAGCCATGGTCACCTTCAAGTTTTAATGTAGGATCAATGATGAATGTATGATGATGTTAAGTTATGATAAAATTATGATTTGTCTATGATATGCGTAATAATGATGAGTTATGTTGACTATATGACGATACGATTCCACCGCGCCTAGTTGGCCGGGCATGTCACCGTGAAGGCGGGATGCGTACGATTCCACCGTGCCTAAATGGTCGGGTATGTCACCGCTAAGGCGGGCTGCTATGTTTACACCGAGCCTAGAGGGCCGGGCATGATCACCACTAGTGGGCGGCGTATGATGGTTACCCGGACGCGGGTTAACGATGATGATCTATATGATACGATGATGTATGCGCTTTGATGATATATGTGATATGGTTATATGTATATGTATGATATATGTATGAAATGTATCCACCCTTAAAAGTTACGCAGGTTATATCTTCATCTTATGACTTATGATTTCTCCATTATTATGTTCATTTCATTCGTGCCTTACATACTCAGTACAATGTTCGTACTGACGTCTGTTTTCTTTGGACGCTGTGTTCATGCCCACAGGTAGACAGGGAGGTGATCCAGACTCGTAGGAGCTATTAGCGGGCTTAAGGGCACTCCATTATTCCGGAGGTGCCATTGACTTATTATTTTGTGTATATATGTATATGTATTTTGGGCACGGCGGGGTCCTGTCCCATCCATATGTTTAGTACTCTAGTAGAGGCTCGTAGATACGCATGTGTCGGTAGTATGGTCTCACGAGGTCCTCTTCGTATATATGTATATATTATTTTGATAGCCGAAGGGCTTATGTATATAAAATTAATTATGTTTCCAAGTGAAAAATGGCTTTCCTATGATTTGAGTATGAAATTAATGAATGCATGCTAAAAAAGTACGATGAGTAATAGAATGAGTGGTGCTCGGTGGTTAGCCCCGGGTACCCGTCATGGCCCCTAGTCGGGTCGTGACAAGTGATATATCATGGCTATGATATTGCGGTACTTTACTTGATTGATACTGAAATGAGAATGGTGATTCCATTGTAGCTTATTGTGTAGCCTTACTGATGATATTACTTGTATGCCATGTGTGGTACTGTTTCGGATTGAATATATTGTTGCTATTACATTTCATCATATTCATACTCATTTCCATTATACATTTATATATGCATGGTTATGGCACTAATGATGATATGTGAGAGAGTTTAGCCTCTGATGTCTTTGCCGAAGAGCATAAAAGAGAGATGAGTGTTCGTTGCCCGAGGTTTCTTGCCGGGAATGATGGAGTGTTCGATGCCCGAGGTCTTTACCGGGATTCTGAGAGTGTGCTCATGGTCCGAGGTCATATTCCGGAGCGAGTGGTACATGGACTTTGGGAGTCCCCCATGGGTCATGATCGCCGAGACGTGGAGTTACTCCGTCCGGGACATGTTGTACAAAGCTGCATATTCATTGCATTCATCCTACATATATTATTGCATTGCATTGTATCTTGGTTCCTGTTGATTGTTGTGATACTACTGTGATGTACTGATTCAGATTTCTTATGCTGAGACTTGGCACAGTTGGGTTTAGATGCTACACATAGGTGATGACTTGTACCATGGACACGGCTTATTATTGACCTGTACTTGTTGGTTTATATGTTTATCTTGTTTTATTGTCTTTATATACGTTAGCTAGTCTTAGTCGGCCTATAATACCTACCAGTACTTGTTGTTTCTACTGACCTGCACTTGCTGCATTCTTTTATGAATGCAGAGTGTCAGGTGAGATCGACCTCTACTCCTCGTGGCTAATATTCGAGGATTGCTGATTCGAGTCCTTCAAGGTGAGCATGAGGACGTTCGCTGCCCGAAGACTCTTTCTATCATTATGTTTTTATTTCCATTCTGAGACATAATCTTTGAGACTACTTATGTATTATTATGATTCAGACTTGTAGTATTTACTTAGATGCTCTTGTATGACCAGACAAGATACTGGGGCGGATTCCATTTACTTCCGCATTTTCTTATTTATATTATATTTGTGAGACTTATGCTATTTTACTTCTTTCGCTATTTTCTATTATTTGTGAATGTTGAGTTAAGAGCTTGCCTACCGAGGTGGAAAAGGTAGGTGCTTGCACGACTTAGTGAAATCGGGTTGTCACAGGATTGGATATGGCACATTGTTTGGAGTAATGATGGTATGACAGCCCCATTGATTTTCATCTAGAGGATTTGGAATTCGGGTGAGTATATGGACCTCATGAGTCCCTCATAAGTCCCATGAAACTGACTATAGGAGTGTGTGTATGCTGATACATATTGTCCATTGCATTGCATTACATATAACCTATCATACAATTCATACTTGACTGTATTGTTTATTTGAGATCTTTATTTGAACGTTTTGAAAGGTGTAAGCTTTATGATTTGGTTGATTTGTGGATTCCTTATTTCTAATGCTTGGATGCTTATAAACTGTGAAACGTAAGACTAACAAAGCAAGGAGGTGAGTATTGGTCGTACCGGTCCTCTTCATCACTATAGTTTAGAGTCGGTCAACAATGCTGCTTGGTACACGTGCTTCCTGTACTCACTCTAGCTGCACCTTTTGTGTGCAGGTTTGGATCCGGGCACGAGTAGAGGTCGGGATTCTGTTGATCATTGAGGCATACGTTGGTGTCTAGGATGAGATAATGATGGTCCCACAGCACCAGACTTCACTTCTATCTTTATCTTTTTGTCTTGCTTCATTTTAGACAGTTTTTTGTAGTATTCTTCATACTTGTATTTTAAATACTCGTTGTTGTACTTATGACTTCTAGGTTTTGAGAGATGTATTGACTTAGACTATTATATGTTCTTATTTATAAGACCTATTATAGAACTTATTACAGGTTGTTATTTCTTAATTCCATAGTTAATTTATGTTTCGCGACTTAGTCACTATTTGAGAATTTTGGGTCATGACATGAAAACTATACTAGAAGCAGAAATCGAATACGAAAGCAGATTTAAAAAACAGAACTCAGAAGCTTTTAAAGATAACATATTCAAACTGATTTAGAGTACTTGCAACTAAATGTCGACAATGCAAGGCTTTCTTCCAGTATTGATCAAATTTAAAGAGTTAAAAAATATAAAAATAAATATGACAATAGTCTAAAGATTTAAAACATGAAAAATTTAGAACATAGTCTTACCAAGTTCAAGTTGCTCGAGATTATCAAAATCTTCTTCAATTGTAACTGGAGTTGGTTCTTTACGAAGCGAATCTTGAACGTACACAAGCGCTTGGACTATTTTAGGAGTCAGTGAACTCCTAAATGGATCAAGTATACACCTTCCAGCACTTAAAGCAGATTCAGATGCCACACTATAAATGGAAATGGCTAACGCATCACCAGCCATCTCAGCGAGACTAGAAAATCTAGGTGAATTCGCCTTCCTCCACGACAAAATATTAAAACCCACTCCATCTTCCTCAATATCTTCACCCAAATATTCATCCAACTCTGTTTTAGAATCAATACCTTCACCATTCTTATGCCTATTTAAATCTTGCATGAATTTTGAGCGTCCGTTTTTTTTCAAACTATGTGGACTTGATGAACAAATGCTACCACTGGATGTGCTTTATGAAGTAGGTGAAGATGGACACGATGTGTATAAATTAATATTCTTCTTTGCATACACATTGAGCAAAGATACCATGTACGTCTTTACTTCCTCTTGTATTTTCAACCCTTGAGTTGGCCCAAACATAGTACTTAGGGAAAAAAAAAAGTGAAGCTTGTGGAGAGGATCCAACACACATGGAATAAAGATCATTTTTTCCATCTTTTGTGGATCACCCTAATACTTGTCAAATTTTTCTTTCATATTCTTTGCCATTTCTCGCACGACAATATCATCATTTTGTCTTTCAAAGAAGAGGAAACTTCACAAATCTCAAGAAACTGCACATTAGACGTAACATAAAGTGACCCCGATACCTTCAAGGTGAGTGGAGGGAAAAGTGGTAAAGGTAACCGTCGTGCCGCGACGTTAACTTAAGCGCTTGGTGGGAGGCAACCCATCGTTTTAAAATATTTTAATCGTTAATTTTATTTTTTAGAATAGTTTAGTTTATGGTTTTTGACTAATCTGCAAAGTTTCAGAATTTTTGGAGTTGTTTTGAGCATGTCGGATTTCCGGACAGCCCCAAACCAGTAGCTGCTGAAAATTGCAGCACTATTAACAGGATTGTTTTGCACAGTTTTTGCAAAACTGTCCAGTTTTTGCAAAATTGAACAGTTTCTGCAGAACTGTCCAGTTTTTTTTGTCATTTTGCAAAAACTGTCCACCGTTTTTAAATTTTCAAGTTGTTTATTTTATTTTATTTTATTTTTTTCTTTAGAATAATTTGTTATTTTAATTTTGAGTGATCTACCAAGTTTCACAATTTTTAGAATTGAATTGGAAAGGATTTAGAGTGTCTGAGTGGGTGCACAGTTCAAACAAATAAAAGAAACTGCTTTAGGCTGAAGGGTGAACTGTTTCATAATGCTAAAAGGAAGTGCTACTTATCTGGATAGTGGGAGGATTGGCAAATGTAGGCTAGAGTGCAGCCCCACTTATTTTTGCTTACATATCCATTTTGGTCCAGGTAAGTGTTTTAAACACTTGAAACAATTCACCACACTCCCATTATATTTCACGCCCCTGCCCTTTGCTCTTCGCAAGACGCCCCTGCACACACTCTCCACACTTGCAGCACGGCAACCACCTTAGCACAGGTAAGTTTCCTTATTGGCTAATTTCCTCCATCTTCTCTCTCTCGCGCTTGCTATCAAACCCATTCCCTGTCCCTCTTGGAGAGAAATCTTAGCAAAGTGCAAAAATTCTGGGCTTTAATTGCGGAACTTGTTGGATTCTATAAATTATTCTTGGTGTTTGTTGTTGATTGTTTGATTTAGATGATGCTATGATGATTGAACTATAATTCCCAACTTTTTGGGAGGGTAATTCAATGACCAATGTGTGAGAAATAGCTTGGTTAAAGTGATGCACATAACTTGTTTGATGAATTTTCTAAAAGGAAAATTAGTTCGCCGGTGAAGTCTGAGTAACCGAGCTCTATTAGGAGTCGATTGTGAGTAAGTTTAGGGCTATAAAGTAGGTCGTGGACTGCTTCTTGGTCAGATCGTTCGATCATTCACCATCGAACTGTTAGCTAGGCTTGTGAATTTCCATCTCATTGCTTTAACTAAGTTCAATTAAGGGTGTTATTACATTGACATAGAGGCTTGTGGATGCATAATATGGTAGCCATGGAATGTTTTGAGTTGGGACAACAATGTTGTGGTTACTGATAATGTTTGAAGACTTTGAATGTTTTGTTGTTCTTATAACTTGTGTAAAATGGTGAAACATTAGAGGTGCTACAATCTGGGCACAAATACTTAAAAGAAAAATGAATGACTTTTGAAAATGTGTTTGAAGTTATGCTACTCTAAAATTGTTTTTTTTTTGTAGCTGCAAGTAAGTGGTAATTATAGTGCAAGATGCTTTGCAGTTGTACACTTTGAAACACTTCAAGGAGAAGCTGAAACAAGGGAGTATCACAACACTATATCTTTTCAGGGAGTCCTGTTATATCCCGCACTTTGTGCCCTCGGATAAGTCAAGATAAATTTCGGGAAGCTTTGAGCAAGGTGATATTTTTGATGTTGTTCAACATATATGTTGCTTATGAAACGATTAATGCGGAAATATGGAAGGAGGCCAAGGGCAAAATTGGAATTTCAGAAACTTGTTTCATGAATTACAAAAATAGCCACAAGTAATTGGGCTAAAAGAAAAATAAAAAAAATGAGGCCCAATTCAAGGGGGGCTTGGCCGGCCACCATAAGGCCCAAATCCATGGATTTTAATTAATCCATGTGATAAAATAATTAAGAGGGTTTATATAAATTCTTGAGCTATGTAGAAGTTTCAAGAAAAGTCATAGAAGAGAGGAGAAAAAGAGGACCACGGCCAAGAAAAGAGAAAGAGAAAAAAAAAAAAATCTTGGAGCTCAATTCTTTGGTTCAAAAATCCATCTCTTTTGGAATTACTACTAAGTTCAAGATTCTTTACAAGGTGGTGTAATTATTTTGGCAAGAAACTCCCATTTGTGGCAAGTGGAAGAATTGAGAAAAGGTAAGAATTTTATCATTTTTATACTATGGAAGACATATATATATATATATATATATATATGTTATAGTATGTGGAGATGAATGAAAAGTATGAAAATTTTGTGTGTTGTGGATGTGTGTATGTTGGCCGTATGCATCAAGTTGGAGGGGGGAATATGAATTAAATTATTTAGTATGTTAATTTTGTTGTTGTAGTCTTGTGATGAAAATGGAAGGTTAATGGTTCTAGTTGGCATGAGAAAATTGTTGTTAAGTTGTTGTCGGAAAGTATGTGATTTCCTTGTAGTTTATGTAATTATGAAAATGAATTGGTAAGATGCAAAATATGAATATTGTTGATGAAATTGGAAGGTGGAAGTATGTTATGAATATGTATGTTGAAGATTGGAAGTTTAGGATGAATTGTGATTTTGGTGGAAAATTTGTATATTTTGTATATTGTGTGAATATTTTGCAAAATGACATAAAAATTTTCCGAATTGTATTGGAGCGATCTTGATTAGCAAATGAATATGAGAAGGTTGCTATTGAATTGAAAATGTGAAGTTGGGATGAAAGCTATGGCACTACGTTGGAAAGGAGACTAGTTATGCTATATTGTGTTTTGTAATAATTGTTGATGTTGTTGGATTGTTGGGTTGTTGTTGTTGATATATTGGGCCGAGCTAAGTCTTGGGGATGCTATACGTATAGGGGAAATGCTTCCGAAAATTCGGTAGACAAATATAGGCTTAAGTTTGAATTCTTAAAAGCTTGCAATTCATAGTTGGTAACTATGACCAATTGTAGGTCTTGGGCGAAACGGAGATTGAGTTTGGGAAAGCGTAAGAAGCGCGAAAGGTATGTAAAGGTATCCATTTTCTTCTCTTGGCATGTCCTAGGTGTACTAGATTCGGATTTGAGCCTCGTAGGTTATTCTGCTCATAGAAAAGCGAGTCTGAATTTTTGTACTATTCATTCAGCACAATTGAATTATAGTCCTTAAGTTTTGTTGGAAAGCTGTTCAAACATCCATAACCCGTACAGACGTGATCGGCTCGCTTTGAAACCTTCATGGATGACACCATAGAGTCCAATGTTTGTAATTTATATCCGCCACCTCGACTTGACCCGAGGTGGGCCCACGAGTTCCGAAACTTCCTTCGTTTGTCCCACTTGAGCTATTTTTATATGATATAAAAGTAAGACTTTCGTCTATGAATCTAAGACTCCGTTTGATTCGTTCCATAAGTCATTGGAAAGCTCCTTAATGTGAATATCCTGATGTGAGCATGCAATTCGATACAAGGAGTCTGCTATGAGTAATCTGATATAAGTATCCGAAATAAGTATTCGGTTACGAATATCCTGATAATACATTCGATTGTTTTACCGGGTTTTAACTTATGTGCACCTAATTTCTTACTACTCCGCTCGTATATATGCTATGATCCCTTTCACCGAGTTCCGGGCCGGTATGTATCGTGCGTATGGTTCGCCGAGTCCCTTGTCTAGGGGTTGGGTTCCATGTATGTAATTTCGAACTATGATGTATCCGGCTCTGGGGTACTGTGGTATTTGTCCGTCCCCAGTTACTGTGTATATGGATTATGATGTGACTGGTTCTCGGGTTCTCGTGTTATATGTCCGGTTCCCGAGATACCGTGTACATGTTATGGAATCTTCTGGAGTATGGTGTGTTATGGCGCCAGAGACGGGAGTGACGACCATGTTCCTGTGCCCTTTGCATGACTTCGATATGCATCATTTGTGATTGAAAAGTAAGTATTCTGATATTCTGGATAAGCTACTTACCTTCTGTATTTTTCTGACATACGATTTTGGCACTTATATTATTGTGCGTACTATGGGATATTGACCGCTGGACCCCTAACCGCGGTGTGTGCGACATTGACCGCTGGATTCTTGACCGCGGTATGCCGCATTTGTGATGTTGACCGCTGGATTCTTGACCGCGGTGTGTGCGACATTGACCGCTGGACCCCTGACCGCGGTATGTCGCATTTGGGATGTTAACCACTGGATACTTGGCCGCGGTATGTGTGATAGTGACCGCTGGACTTTTGGCCGCGGTAATTGTGTGTTCGATCTTTTGTGTGTATGAAACGGAAATGTTTTTTTTCAAAAGAAAGCAAAGCATTTTGGCATTTTGATTGCCGTATTTGTCTTCCGGAACCTCTTATGTATGATTTGTACGTCAGATGCAACACTTTGGTATTCTGGTTATTGTGCTCACCTTCTGTACACTTTACTTCGGTTATGACTTCGTTTTTTGCGCTTCATGATTTACATACTCAGTACATATTCCGTACTGACCCCCTTTCTTCGGGGGCTGCGTTTCATGCCGCGCAGGTACTCCCAGGTGAGTTGAAGATAGTATAGAAGATGTTCCAGTGCAGATGGCAAGCTCCATTTGTTCCCGGAGTGCTGCCGAGTCAGAGTTGGTATGTTATGCTTTCTGGATTACGTTAGAGACTTTGCAGACAGCGTCGTGGGTATTGGTTGTCAGTCTGTAAGCGGCTCCGTCAGCCGATATGTCGGTCGATGTTATGTACTGAACTTTGTATGATTATAGATTTTTTCTGCTTGGAAGCTACGTGAAAGAATATTTCTGAAACAAAAAAAAATTCACGATGTATTTCATCTCATATGATTCGAAAAGTTTGATGTGATTTTATGTGCAGCAAGAGTCTGAGGGTTCGCTCGGCTCTAGGTAAGGGTCTGGTGCCCATCACACCCTAGCGGAATTAGGGTGTGACAAGTCCTCCTTACTTTGCTTTAATTATATAGTTGCGTTGAGGACAATGCAACATTTTTAGTTGGGGGGTGAGAGTTCATTTGGATGGATTGTGATGGGGTGTGATATGTCACGATGGATGATAATTTGGTAGATTGATTTTATTTTGGTAATTTTTTTTAATGACATTTATATTAGTATGATTTTTTTTTTGATTTGTTTTATTACTAGCTTCTTTAGTTTTTTGTAGTTTAGTTGTAGGAATGGTGTTGGGATGTGATTTTTGCTCCTTGGCCAATTATGGCTTGCTTGGTGCCAACACATTTATATGGCTTCCTTGGTGCCAACACATTTATACCTTGGCATATGAATTCTTGATTTTTGAAAAAGAAAAATGATTGAAGTAAGGATTCTTGTTGTGACTTTTAGACTCAATTTTTGGCTCTTAATTTCACTAATTAGTCTCTTTAGGCTATGAGTGACTTGTTGAGTTCATTTGTTTCAATTGGTTCTTGGATACATATTCTACTTGCGTTTTCATGTGCCACGTACGGTGAGGTTTATTTGTGAGTTCTTTTGCATTATTTGTGGTCTAGAACTTGCCCGGAATAAGTTTCAAGGCGAAATTCTAGACTACACTTGGTTTGGAAAATGATGTTAGGCCTTCCTTGGACCCTTTTTGGGCCTTAAATTTCCTACCCTTAGATATTTTTCCTAGTCAACCCCGTTTGAGCCTTTAGCCTTTTCTTTGACAACCTTGTTACAAGCTTTACCCCGTTCTTCATTGATCCATATTTTGGTACCTTACCTCCTTAAGTGCATTGAAAGTGCAAACATAGGCTAAAAGCCTAAGTTTGGGGGTGATGATTGGTAAAGTGTGATGTGGAAGTTTCTTGAAAGGTCAAAAAAAAATAGTAGTCTTCCTTGAAATTTTGAAAAAAAAGAACAAAACAAAAAAAAGAATGAAGAAAAAATGAAGGAAGAATAAAGAGTTGTGAATAATGGGAAGACTAGGTGGTGAAATGAAAAGATGAAGAAAATGGTGGAAAAGTTTTAAAGGAAGTGTGCTTTGATTGTTGAAAATTGTAGTGCTTAGGGAGGTTTTTGAGTCACTATTTTCCAATTGTGCCCTACCTTAACCAAAAGCCTACATTACAACCCTTTAAGTCCTAATTGATTTTGAACCAAGTGTGTCTACATTAGTGGAGAAATACATGAAGGGCAAGCTTATGATACTACTTGTGCATTTGAACATCTTTGTGAGAGAAGAGAGTTAATTCTTTCCATTTGATATCCCATTTGTGTTTCGAATTGCATTTTGTGAGTGTGGGATTCTCTTTTGATTGTGAGGGCACATGAGAATTTAAGTTGTGAATTTGTTCCATTTTCCAATTGAGAGGAATGAACAAAAGAAAGTTGTCTTGTGATAATGAGGCAAATTTTGAAGCTTTAGTGTCATGACGTGATTGCTACTTTGATTAACTTGGTATTTGAACACCTGAAATGAAAACAAAGTTTTTGAGATGAAGTTGTTGATTCATATGTTTTGGATTAATTGTTGGTACCAATCAAAGTCATGTGTTTGTGCTTAAAGTGGACCTTTTTGACTTGGTATGATGTTGGTGCACTTTTGAATGGAGTCCTTTGAAGGAAATTATAATTTGATTTGCTTGAGGACAAGCAATAATTTAAGTTTGGGGGTTTGATAAGTTGGTATTTTACCAACTTATTTCTTCTTTAATCTTAGATTGTTGCTATGTTTTGATTGAAAAAATAGTGCATTTAATGTCGTTTACTTCCATTTTATAGGTTTATGTGATTTAGAAGTGATCGGAAGAAACCAAGCGAAAATAAAGTCAAAAAGAGGCCAAATTGGACAAAAACTGCATAG
Organism: Lycium barbarum; assembly: GCF_019175385.1. Taxonomy (NCBI): domain Eukaryota; kingdom Viridiplantae; phylum Streptophyta; class Magnoliopsida; order Solanales; family Solanaceae; genus Lycium; species Lycium barbarum. The sequence continues at coordinate 43,535,762 of NC_083347.1, forward strand.
TTTTGCAAAACTGTCAAAAGTGGATAGTTTTGCAAAAACGGGACAGAACTGGAACAACTGAAATCTGGGGCATATTTTGTCATTTTCTGGACTTGGAAAAATTGGGAAATATAAAAGGAAGACTTGGGGGAAAACATTTTCATCTTTGGCACAACACACGAGTTCTTGGAGGCTAGGGTGTCATCTACACCATTGGAGGAGAAGATTGGAAGCACTTTAATGAGATATTTGTTAATCCTTTCTTCACTTCCTTGTTTTGTATTGTATATCTAAGTGTGTAGTATTTATTTTCTTTACTTGAATCTTGTTTATAAAAATATTCTTGATTAAAGTTTGGTTTGAAACTCTTGTTATGCTTATGTATTGAGTGATTTTTATTTCTAATGAAGTGGGTTATTGTTTCTTTAATTAATCTCGTTCTTGAATGTTTCCAAAGGGATTAGCTAACCCTAGGACTCACCCATTTAATTTGATTTGAGCTCGAGAGAGGAAAGTCAATTTGGGAAAGATTAGTTAACAAGGATTTGGGTCATTAAACCCATCTAATAACTTGAGCTCGGAAGAGGATAGTTACTTGAGGTTAAATTGATTGTGCCTAATATCACACTTTAAGGCTTGGAAAAGCTTAGAGTGAAATTCATTGATTTGGTTGGAAGACTTTCAATGAGATTTTAGAAATCATTATCTATTAACATAAACCTGCTCTTAGTTGTAAAATCATGAAATACATTGGATCGTTACTTGAGTGTAATTTCCTTTGTATCCAAACTTGTGGCCATTGATCATTTTACTTGCTTTCTAGGTTAGTTTACATTTTTGCATTAGTTATAATTTTCTCCAAAAACCAAAATATTATCTATCGTTTGGCTTTAGCTTAGTTGGTGAAAGTTTCTTACTTTCTTAATCGCCTAGCATATTGTTCCCTGTGGGATCGACCCCGACTCATAGTTGGGTAAATTATATTGCATACGACCGTGTACACTTTCTCTTTGAGGAGTGAATTTGGACGTTATCAATGGTAAGGTTACAATTACCAGCGAGTATTTTACTACGGAGGCAAAACAGTGGTTGAATATTATATCCCGTAAGGTTCGGCCGTCAAAGAATGTTCGGGATGTGACCTTCCCTTGTGCCTTAGTTGTTTCTTGTGTCTTTGCGAACATTCCGATTAATGTAGGTGCTCGGGTTGTTGATGAGTGGAAGGAGTTTTTGAAGGACGGGGGTGCCAGCTTGATGTTTCCATCATTAATCACTTCCCTATGCAAGAAGTTTAAGATGCCGAGAGAGAATGCGACGGATGAGTGGGTCCCCAGTGATAATCTATTTCACCCACTTCTGGTAAAGGGTTAGGGTATTGCTGTTGTTAGTAAAGAGGGTAGGAAGAAAAGGAGGTTAGTGATACCGAGAGGGAGGCAGTGGGGCTGGGGCTCATGATGAGGTCGGTGACGAGGGCGGTCAGGGGACTGGGGCTGGGGTTTCCCGCTTTCAGGGGCCATTTGAGCGCATAGACTCGTGCTTTGATGAGATGGTGGGTATGTTTCAGAAATTGCCTATGTTCTCTGAGGGTTCCAGTTCATCGGGGGATGCTACAACCTTTGTCACTAGAGATGAGATGAATGGTTACTTCGAGACCTAGAAGACAATGGGTGAGTCACTTTCTTCCTTGCAGACAGTCTACACTACTTTGGCCACCGACCACAGAAAATTTTGGGAGGCGTTCGATGCTGAGGTTGCCAAGAATAGATCCCGAGATAGAGTGAACATCCAGTCTTGGAGAGGAGTTAAAGCGGTGTGGGGCACCATGCGTCCCGGTATGCCGATCCCCGTAGGAGATGAGGATGACTACGACATGTATTCCTTCCTGTAGATGGCCCGAGAGGTTGGTGGTACAGCTGGACAGGTGGAGGTAGTTGGCAGCTCTAACGATGATGACGCCATGAGCAAGATAGATGATTAGAGACTCCCATTCCCCCCCCCCCCCCCTTTTCAGATGGTGTTATGGTTGCCGATGTCGGGATTTTCTGTTTAGGCAATTGCTTTGTTTTGTTTGGTTTGTTTGCTTCTTTCTGTTTAGATGATGTCTTTTTTTTTTTTTGGCTATCCTTGTTTGGGCTAATGTTCGGATATTTTGTGTTGAAAATTAGACCATTTGGTTTCTTGTTTTGGTTATGATAATTGTGTTTGTAGTAATGACTTGAGTGATCCTTGCCCTTGTCGAGCTTGTCTCTCTATATCACTGATGGTTTGGGTTTGCTGTTATTTTTATCCGGTCTGTTGAATGGCGCGAACAAGGGAAAGTCAGCGGAAAATAGGGGAGAGTTCAAGTCTCTGAATCATACAATGCCACTTCGGCGGTCTCTCAGACCGCTTCGGCAGCAGGGAAACCGCAGGAGCTGTCAAGGAAGACAATAGGGTTACTGCTTCAGCGGTAGTCTACCCGCTGCAGTAGCAACGCCACAGTGGTGGACTGACCGCTGGGGCGCAATGTCTGGCAGTGGCGTCACACCATGCCTGAATTTCTTTCGCAACTGAAATCTAACTGAACCACTTCCAACATAACTAGATCTGGTCCCGAAATATGACATGTTTTCATTCGTAGCTACCAATTGGAATCGTGCAGATACCAATTGGATCCACCGAGATACCAATTTGACCGAAGTAGTACGATTTGAGAGAAAGAAAGGAAATTTCCTAAATTCCCTATAGCCTCCCATGGATGGGCATAGACGTCTACGTACCATTCCACGAGACTCTACTAGACATTACTCTTGTACTTGTGAGACCGGTAACCTAGGCTCTGATACAAACTTGTCATGACCCTATTTAGGATCGCGCGAGCACCTACCTTTCCCTCCTCGGTAGGTGAACCCTTAATCAAATAACACATCAACCAAGTAAAGACAATTCATTTAATCCAGTAAATATATAGATTAATAGCGGAAATCTACTATTTAATAAACTCAAGATTGAAAATGATTACAATCGTTAAATAAATACAGACTCATTTCGACTTCCCACGACCTGTCATATCTACACTTACTATGGAGTATATACTTTCATTATCAGACATATATTCATCTACATTTATTAGCGCTTCTTGAAAATCTTCTACGAACTGTGAATTTCTTGTTTTTATTATTGATTCTTTTTGGACAAGTAGTTGCTAGATGTTTTATACTTCCGCAAGTAAAACATTCTAATTTATTTTTATAATTTCTCTCTATTCTATATTTATAACATGTCTATTTCTGTCCAAATAAGTCTTTCTAGTTGATGATTTTCTAAGATAATATTTCTTTCTACTATAACCTTTATTATATTTTGGTTCATACTTTCTATATTTTTTCTTTTTATAATTATCTTTATCATAGCTTTGAGTTGTGCATACTGTATTTTTGTAAAAACTCATTTCATTTTGTTTTAACTGTTTTTGTATTTGTATATGTGTACATTTGAATTTTGTGTTACTCCATCTCTTTTGTACCATCTATCTTCTATTTCTGTACCCAGAGCTCCTGGTAATTAATTAAATAACTTTTTTCCCAATTCTTGATCAAAAGCATTTCCGCTAATGGTGCAGTAATAAAAATAGTCATTTAGGAATTTCTTGATATGAAACCAACTACTTATACTTAATTGTTCTAGTTTTATTAATGCATTTCTTTGTAATATGATTAGTCCACTATTTGGGTCTTCTCCTATTATTAAACTATGTATTTTATTTGTAAAATTATAAGGGTTTTGCCCAGAGCTACTAAAGCTTGATATTCTTGTAGGAATTCAGACTTGGAAGCTTCCCATAATCCTTTTGTTGCTTCTCCTAAGAAAGTTTCCATATACTTATACATAGTTTCTGCGTCTGTATCTTGATATGTTTTTATATAGTCTGCTACTACTATTCCTTTCCAAAGGTCTATCACTGAGTTCCACATTTGTCGATCATGAGCTGCTATATTTAGTATTTTGCCTTTGTTACCTCCTTCTTGTAATCTAATGGTTTCTCCTATTGGCATCCTTTTTTCTACCGATTTTATATTTTTTTATTATTTCTTGACCTATTCTATATACTCTTCTTCTAGGTATATTTCCTGTACTAGTGTCTACTGTATTTTTTTGGATCGTTCTCTGAAATGGGCCAGAACTAGTTGACTCCATTAATTCCTTTTGGCTTATTATTGAATCTAGCTCTATTTCTTCATCACTATCTTGGATTTCTCCTAGGATTTTATCAAGACTTTCTAATTTCTTTTGTGAAATACTCTCTGCTCTGTATTCCAAATTGTCTATTCTTAGTTCACATTTTTTAAAATGCTCTTATGTCTCTTAACTTTAATCTTCCTAATTTACATCCTTTACACGAAAGTCCTATTTTTATATTTTTTTTAATGGTTTCTATTGCTTTTTCTAAGGCTATATCTACTTCAAAGTCTTCTTGTATTATTTCAATGTTCATAAATTCAGTATTATCTAATGTAGTTTCTGTTTCATCGTCTAGTTCTCTCTGAGTAGTGTAATTATAATCTATAAATCTTATTGAGGTTCCTCCCTTAGAATTAGTATACATTAAATGAGATTCTGGTTTTAGTATTTTTCTATTATTGAAATCTTCTAAATTCCATTCTAGTCCCGCATATTCTTCAGGGTTTATTTTTATTGGTTTTATTAATTTTATTCCTTTATTTCCCCTTAATTCTACTACATCATCTACTTTGATTTTAAATTTAGTATTACCACTAGTTGCCATTTTCCCTATGAATCCTACACACATTAATAAATTATTTCCATTATTCATTTCTTCATATCCTTTAGTCTGTATTCCTATTTTAATATTTTTTCCAAATTCTGTTAAGTTTATCATAAAGTATGGACTTATATCAAATATTCATCCATTATTTGTCATATCTACTTTTGTTATCCCTATTATAGATTTCTTTAAATCTGACCATTTATCATCATAGATTACAACCAATACTTTGATTCCTAAGTTCTTTTTAGTCAGTCCTTTTAATCCTATTACTATTAATCCCATATCATTAAACTCTTTTTGTAATTTTTTATTTGTCTTACTGATTCAGGATTAATTAAATTTATTGTTGTCACGTTACTTCCTATGGCTGATCACTGTTCTTCTCTGTAATGCCTATAAAGTTGTGCAGTACTTGAGAAATGTCCTACATCATATAATGTCTTCGGGTTAAGTTATCTTAGTTGATTTTGCTGAAAAATCTGTATATCTTTGTCTATGTTTATTACTTCATCTAATTGCTGATTTTCTTCTTGTCTTTTTCTAGTTAATATTCGTGCTAATATATTATTACCTATTCTATTGTCTGAAAAACTTACTATGGGTCTTTCTTCGCTTGTTGTTCTTGACCTACATGGAAAAAAGTTCATCTTTGAGGTTTCCTAACTAGCTTAAGTCTTTCTTTTTGAGGTATTATTTCTACCCTTTTTAATTGTTCTATAAAATCTTCTACTTCTTTATTTTTTGGACTTTCAATATTAGTTTTTACATCTTTATCTTTAATAATTTTATCCAACTATCTATTAATTTCTAGGAGTAATGCAGTTATAGTGTTATTTGATCTGATTTACCTTGAGGAATGTAGTCTGTAAATCCTTCTAGATTAGGCAAAAATTTAGTTGTTACTTTCAAAACTTTATTATATACTGGATCTAGATCGTTCATGAAATAGAGTGTAACGACGGTCGTTATGTGTACTTTGACCATTTTACCCTTGTCGACCCAATTCCTGAGGTTATCGTGCGATTCTAGCAAAACTTGGGAAAATAGGACTCTTAAGTGGAAAAGTTTGACCAATAGTTGACTTTTGGGTAAACGGACCTTTTTAAAAATTTTGTCGATTCCATGAGGTCCGGAAGGTCGATTATGTCTTGGTGGGGTGGATGATTCGATTCTCGAGGCATTTAGTTGCGTTTTGGGTACTTGGTTGGAAACTTGATTTTATCCGTTTGGGGGATGACTTGGTGAATTAGACTTCTGTTGGAAATTCCGAGGCCACGGGTGAGTTCGTAGGTGTCTTTAAGTGGGGGTTCATATAGATTTGTGTCTGGGAGGCTTCGGATTGACGTCAGGATTTTGGGATGGACTTGTGAAAAACCAGAAAAATTTGGTTGCTTGTGGTCTCCCCATGGCGAGCCCAGTACCTCCATAGCGAGATGCCCATGGCGGAGTCTTCCCCGCCATGGCAAGGACCTGCGTTTAAGTGGAGGTCCGCCATGGCGGATGGCTTGACCGCCAGGGTGGGACCGCCATGGTGATCTTTATGACCGCCTTGGCGAATCGATAGGACCAGTTCATTATTTTTAATGCCTTGAGTTTGAATCATTAGTCCAAAGCACCTAAAACCTAATTCTAAGAACTAGGAGAGGCAATTCTTGAAGGAAATTGGTGAAACCATTTGTTGGGCTAAGCTCTAACCTATAATCTTGCTTTACTCCCTTCCTCTTTAAGATTCCATGGTAGATTATGGTCTTAGAATGGTGGGTGATGAGACCTAGGTACTAATCATGAAACCCTTATTGTAAATTGGTTATTGTTGCTTCAATCACTGTTTATATCATTTATAACTGTAGATTAACACAATCTAGGATTGAATCACTCTTAAATTCAAGAATCTATTCATGAAACTTAGGGTTTCACCCATATTGGAGGTATTGGCTAATTTGATGAAATTGAAAGGTCTAATATGATTAGAAACCTGTCTATTTAAGGATTATAATTATTGAGACTATGAGTAGGGTAATTTCACCCTTAATTTCTTGTTTAACCCGTATGATTCGTTAGGGGTATTTGGGTAATTTTCCCCAAATCGATTCTTCTTCAAATTAGTTGGTTTATGGTAGACATTTTCTTACTTAGCATCACTATTTGTTAGACTTCGAGCATTTTGAGGCACTTCGTAAGGGAAAGGCTCAAGTGGAGTAGTTCGTGGCTCCAGTTCTACATCAGAGGTAGGTTGCCATTTACTTTAGTTACACTTTGATTAGTGAAATGCATATGTAGTAGAATTGACAGGAGATAGCATTATTAGGTCTTCGGACACGATGTTGGTTTGGATACGCTGTTAGGTTGGTATTGACTTCCGATTATGTGAGCTTGTCGCTAGTACTTTATGTATTGAACCATGAGGTGTATTTGCTGTGTTTTGGAAGGAAAAGGGTTGATAAAGACTTTTATGTTGATTGAGATGGTGTTACACCGCAAAAATTTTCTCATCGTTTGCGCTGTGAGTAAACTAACGTAAGCTCGAACAGGTCATGTAACCCTTATAAGGTTAAGGAATACTCTTAACAAGTGTTAAGAAAGTGTCTAAAGGTTCCGGGATCAAGCAAATCGAAGAAAATAACTTTGTCGAAAATTTGGCAAAATTTTGGATAGAATTTTTGGGTCAACTTCAGAGAGGTATATCTGCGGGTATATCAGATGTTTTGAGGTGTTTCAAGAGCCTAAAATGAAGTTCGTCGAGTGTAGTTTCCAACGCAACAAAGCGTTCGTCAATATGACATCAAAGTAGGGAGTTATGGGCATTTGAAAAATGGACTACTAGAAGCATGCGAACCTACGCGGAAATTCTAGAAGCCACATAAAAGGCCCACCAATTTCGGCCCACCAGCCCACCCAATTTCGGACCACTATATATACCCCCTTAAGTCACCTAAATCACCTCAGTTTTCACCATTTCTCATCCCCACACTTCTCTAGAACCTCCCACAACATTCATCCAATATCCTTACACCAAAACATAGCAAATTTAAGAGTTCCTACATTAAATTAGGCTCGGGTTTGTAAGATTAACAATGAATCTTGCCAAATAAAAGAAGGGCCATGACTTTGGGGCTCATATTTTCACCAAAATAGAACCTTCTAGACCCTAGGAGCTTTCTCCGGCACTCCAAGCCATTCCAAATCAAATCAAGAGAAGATCAAGCCATAAAATCCTTAACTAGTTCATGGAAGGAGCTTGTTCATACTTCTAATTGAAGTTTTGGTGGATAAACTTTAGGGCGAATTGTGTGAGGTGAAGTTCTTCAAGTTATAAGGTATGTTTTTCATCTTGAGTTGAAGTTAAGTGTTTCTTTTGAGTATTTTAATGGCTTAAAGTAAAGAAAAACATGGCATAAAGGCTGTAGATAGATATGTTGATGTTGTTGGCATATGGACTGATTTTCGAAAGAAGTTTCAGACGAATTTGTATATGTTTGTCATATAGTATCTTGATTACATTATGGGGAGTTGTTTTGAAATTTGGAGGAAGTAGATAATATAAGGGAGATGCTGCCCGAATTTCGGCAGATTCTAAAAGGATTTAATTTGAAGGCTTAAGATAAGCATATGACGATAAGCCTAACAATAGTATGAATGGTTTTATATGTAGATTGCGAGACCGAAAATAGGTTGGAAAGTCGAGAAGCGAACTTCCAGGTATGTTAAGGCTGTTCCTTCTTTTCTTGGCATGATTCCATATATGCTAGGAGTGTAAAGAACCTTATGACTAGAGATTTGTCAAAGTAGCGCTTGTCATATTGTTATTCCAGCGTCAAAAAGTGATTTTCAGCGTCAAAAGGGATTCTAACGAAACACTCCAAGTCTCCTAAACTAAGAGTAAAGAATGACTAATGGAAATAGGTGTTTTACGAGTAAAAGAAAACAAAAGAAACTATGAGGACTAAAGGAAGGAGGATGTGTCAACGAAATAGTTAAAGGGAATTATGTGGCCACCGACAACAAGGAGAAGGTTAATGATTCAATAGGATTGCCCAAAGGAAAACAAATTGAAATTATAAGATAATGGTTGTGTGAAAGATACAAGGATGCGATTATGAAGAAAATCGAGAAAATTCGATATATATATATATATATATATATATATATATATATATATGTGTGTGTGTACAAGTTGTAGTATCATAAAGGAAAATGAAGACTCGACGAAAGGAAAAAGAAAAGGGTGTACTTTACGAGGATTTCATGATAAGAACAAGAACCGACAGAACACTATAAGGACTATGATGCATGGCTGTGATGCAAACAAGTAGTTAAGAAGAATTACGGGACAAAATAAGCTAAGCTAATGAAAGGACGAGTCATGGGAATGGATGGTGTGGAGTATCAACTTTTAATGGTATAGTATAGACATAAATCGGAATTGGGAACCTAGAGCAAGGAGAATTTCAAGGATATTAAGAAGATAGTCATGGAGGAAGACTAGGGACTAAAGGAGCATGGTATAGTCGGACACTCCATAAGGGGCCTAATGAATTCCGATGTCCCCATTAATTCCTTAGCGTAGGGAACTACTAGTCATGAAAGGTAGAAGTCAAAAGTCAATAAAGAAGGCATCTGAATTGTATTCGATATGTATAAGCATTTTGATTTGATACAAGAACTCAACTAGCAAAAAGGAAACAAGTTAAACTATGCGTTGAAAAGAACTTCGGAATTATATGGAATAGAGGAATTGAGGGATCGCTAAGGTCGGCCAGATGAATATCAAAGACGGTTAATACTCGAAAGTTACTGGTATATGAGAACATCCTTTAAAAGGGGGGAAGGAAAAATTCAGTTCTAAGATAAACTACAATATTCCCAAGCTCAAAAGAGGAAAATATACTGGATTGAAGGAGCCAAAATTCGAAATGAACCGATATGTCAAGAATGTGCTAAAGAAAAGTGAGAATGGATTAAATGCAAGTATATCATGAGACAAATATGGAAAGGAGAATAAGTTTCGCCAATGCGATACGTTGTATTCCGGACTATGACTCGAATCACATGATCCAAAGAAATTTTAAGTACATTTAGATATGCAGTAAAGTACTCCAAGGGGTAACAGAAGGAGTATGAAAGGCCGCATGGGACCAGGGATAAGTATAAGTGACAATCGAGACTACTAAAAAGAACTTGTAGCACTAGAAGAGATGAAAGCTTTAAAAGAGGAATAATAATAATGATGAGGAAGTATTATATATACAAGTGTATAAGGGATTGTGTTGAAGTCGTTGTTAGGGATTGATTATGAAAAGAAGTCTGGATGGATTTGAGTCCAGTTTGAAAATAAATCTCTTAGTTGTGATATTGTTGATATGTTGGATGGACAATCTGAAGTAAAATAATTACTAAGAATAATAATTCGTTAGCAAGGATATGCTATTGCAAATCATCTAGGCGCTACCATAGGTGGAACTAAGATGATATTACAAGGAATTAAGGAGTCTGACCAAGAAATTAAAAGGAGATGATATGATATGTATATAATGTTGACTAGTACAAAACGGGATAATCTAAAATGGCACCAGAGAAGCAAGCAAGGAAAGGTGCCATATCTGAACAAGAGAGTTTGTCTACTAGTAGAGAAATAAAGAGCAAGTAAAAAGGGTACAACAACTAAGGGTACTTACAGATCAGCAGGGAGCCGTAGCAATCACAAGCCAAGATCACCTTAAAGGGAACAGGATGATAACTGAATATCAGCTGACCACTAGTTACATATAGAAGGGCATGAGGATATGAACCTAATGGCTGAGTTCGATAGAGAGTTAGGGGAACATGAAAGAAGACTGATGAGCTCATATTATAAGAATATGAAGATCAGGGTCTAAAGGAGGACAACCATTTCAAGAAATCAATGATAGCATCGCAAGCTCGCAAGCTACAACTTTCGAGGACGAATGTTTCTAAGAGGAGAAGAATGTTACACCTCAAAAATTTGCTCGTCATGTGCGTTGTGAGTAAACTAGCGTAAGCTCAGAGAGGTCATGGAACACTTATAACGTTAATAAATACTCTTAACAAGTGTTAAGTAAGTGTCTAAAGGTTCAGGGATCAAGCCAATCGAAGAAAATAAGTTTGTCAAAAATTTGGCAAACTTTTGGATAGAAATCTTGGGTCAACTTTAGAGAGGTATATCTCCAGGTATATTAGGTGTTTTGAGGTGTTTCAAGAGCCTAAAATGAATTTCGTCGAGTGTAGTTTCCAACTCAACAAACCGTTCATAAATATGACATCGGAGTAGGGAGTTATGGGCATTTCAAAACGAACTGCCAGAAGCCCGCGAACCTACGCGGAAATTCTAGAAGACACTTAAAAGGCCCACCAATTTCGGCCCACCAGCCCACCCGATTTTTTACCGCTATATATACCCCCTTAAGTCACCTAAATCACCTCATTTTTCACCATTTCTCATCCCCACACTTCTCTAGAAACTCCCACAACATTCATCCAATATCCTTAAACCAAAACATAGAAAATTTAAGAGTTCCTACATCAAATTAAGCTCGGGTTTGTAAGATTAACAACGAATCTCGCCGAATCAAAGAAGGGCCACGACTTTGGGGCTCATATTTTCACCAAAAATAGAACCTTCTAGACCCTAGGAGCTCTCTCCAAAACTCCAAACAATTCCAAATCAAATCAAGAGAAGATCAAGCCATAAAATCCTTAACTAGTTCATGGAAGGAGCTTGTTCGTACTTCTAATTGAAGTTGTGGTGGATAAGCTTTAGGGAGAATTGTGTGAGGTGAAGTTCTTAAAGTTATAAGGTATGTTTTTCATCTTGAGTTGATGTTAAGTCATTCTTTTGAGGATTTTAATGGCTTAAAGTAAAGAAAAATATGGCATAAAGGTCGTAGATAGATATGTTGATGTTGTTGGCTTATGGACTGATTTTCAAAGGAAGTTTCGGACGAATTTGTATATGTTTGTCATATAGTATCTTGATCACGTTATTGTTGATGTTGTTAAGCTGCCCGAATTTCGGCAGATTCTAAAAGGATTTATTTTGAAGGCTTAAGATAAGCATATGAAGATAATCCTAACAATAGTATGAATGGTTTTATATGTAGATTGCGAGACCGAAAGTAGGTTGGAAAGTCGAGAAGCGAACTTCCAGGTATATTAAGGTTGTTCCTTCTTTTCTTGGCATGATTCCATATATGGTAGGAGCGTAAAGAACCTTATGACTAGCGATTTATCAAAGTAGAGCTTGTCATATTGTTGCATAGTTTCCGAGTGTTATGTTGTTCTTTCTGAGGGGCCATATCCCCTCCCTATGTCCTTGAGTTTATAGAGAGACAGAAGAGACATGTTACAGTATCAGTGTTTTCTAGCATATGCATGATATACTGCATGATATACATATATATATATATATATATATATTTTTATTTAGCCTGGATTACGGGTCAGTGAGATGTTTTTTGAGTTTCTTGGCCACTTGGTCAGTAAGATAAATAATAGCATTATTGTTACACCTAGTAGTTTCATCCATTGAGATTCGTTAGACGTTAGTTGTCCTAATCGCGGAAACGGGAGTTAGCTTAGGATATATGAGATTACGAGTTCCCACATTATGGTTATAGGGGTTTAAGCCCGTGAAATGAGCTATGGAAGGATTTAAGAACAAACAAATAAAGGAATGGAGTTTGTGGGAACTTTGGTAGAACTTGGCAAACTTTTCGGACAGAATTTTGGTCCAAATTGGTGGGGGAATATATCCAAGAATATGAGGAGTTTTGGTGCGTTTCTTTTGTCCAAATCGAATTTCATCGAGTCTAGTTTCCAACGCAACAAACCGCTCGTCAATGTGACGTCTGAGTAAAAAGTTATGGCCATTCTACGACAGACTGTCTGAGGGGAAAATTTCTGCGGACTATTTGACGGCCCGCTGGAATTTTGTCGCCCCGCAGAAAATTCTGCGGTCCGTCAAATTGACATAGCCCAGTGTCAAATGGTCACAGTGACCCATATTTGACTGGGAAGTTCTACGGACCATTTTGACGGTCCGTAGGAATTTTGACGGCCCGTCAAAATTGGCGCAGAATTGCCCGATGGGATTTTAAGCTCCCCTTTATATAGTTTACTCCACTTCATTTGGACATTTTATCTTACCAAATCAGATCCAAAAGCTCTCTAAAAACCCTCTCTTCCACTCCATAAACTAATCCAAGCCAAAATCCAAGAGAGATAAATTATCAATAAGCAAGAATCAAGATACCCATGTGCTAGAGGTCTTGCTAGGGTTAATAAGCTCCAAGAATTCGTTGGATATTGAAGCTAGGGTTTTTCTTCAAGTGCAGTATTTCTATCCAAAACCCATTCCTACACTATCAAAGGTAAGTTTTATGATCAATTCATTTTATTTAGAGTATTGAGGGGTTGAAAGACCTGGATTATAGAAGGAAATAGAAAATGGGTTACAAATATGAGAATAGTGACATTTTTGAGTTGTAGCTTGATATGAATCATGATTCTTTGTATGTTACGAGTATAGTTGTGTTATTAATGACATTTAGAACATGGGATAAGTATTATATATGAGAAAACACGATAGTGAGCTATAATCATAATTGTGGAGAAATTGAAGGGAAATGATGAGTTGTGGGAAATGTAGATGAATGATGATTGTTGTTTGCGATATTGTGAATATTGTTATGAATGTTTGGGAGTTGATATAGAATATGGGAAAAGTTGTATAAACAAAGGAAATGCTGCCCAATTTTCCCTAGAATAGTAACACGCTCTTATAGCCGATTAACTAATGTTAATGTGACTTCTCTTGAAGGTAGAAACGTGGGCATTAAAGGAGAACAAGCAAGCAATAGATTAGTTAAACATAAAAGGTATGTGAGGCTAGTCCTTTCTTTCTATGGCATGAATCCTATAGAATGACTTTTCCTTCCTCTTCATGAATTTCCTACATTCCGGAAAACTAATAGCCATGTTCATGAATAACCACATGAGATAAGAGATACATTATAAGTTCAATAGTGATGATGAAGAGTTTAGTATAACGATTATAGAGTTTATGATATGATGTTCCTATAACCTTAATGGTGTCATTTATTGTAACCACTCACCTTATATACTATCTCCTTCAAGATGAGGCAGAGTACCATAAGGTTAATGATGTCGTACATGGTATACACTCACCTTATGTACTATTTCCTTCAAGGTGAGGCAGAATACTTAAAAATGTTCCATAATGGAATCGGGGGTTCGCGACCTTAGGTCACCCCGATAAAGTATAGTTATCCTTGAGTTATTATACATGCGTTATGATGAGTATATGTTCATGACATTAGACCGTGCCTATATGGACGGGCAGACACACACCACTATAGTGGGCAGCTTATACCCCGGACGCGGGAGGCCTGGACGCAGGTTAATTACTATCACACCGTACCTATATGGACGGGCAGCTTATACTTATACATTTATGCATATATGATATGATGATGATTATGAGTAAGCCAGCATGTGTTATTTCTTTTATAAGTGACAGTTATATACAGTTTCTCCTTGTTGATGCTTCATTTATCTCATTGACATATTTTCATTGCTCATGCCTCTCATACTCAGTACAATGTTCGTACTGACGTCCGTTTTCCTTGGACGCTTTGTTCATGCCCACAGGTAGACAGGGAGGTGATCTTGATCCAGACTCGTAGGGGCTAGTAGCTGATTTGAGAGCACTGCATTGTTCCGGAGGTGCCTTGATTATTCTTTTGTGTATATTTGCGTATTTTGGGCATGACGGGGTCCTGTCCCGTCCCTATGTCTAGCACTCTAGTAGAGGCTCGTAGATATGCAGTGTGGGTTATATGGTCTCACAAGGATGCTATTATGTATATATATTATTTTGATAGCCGAAAGGCTTATGTATATAAAAGTATTTATGTTCTAAAATGAAAAAAAAATGATTTTTCTATGATTCGAGTATGAATTTGATAAAAGAACGCTTAATGAGTATGATGAGTAGTAGAACGAGTGGTGCTTGGTGGTTAGCCCCAGGTACCAGTCGTGGCCCCTAGTCGGGTCGTGACAATTATATTGCATTTCATATGAGACAGATCAGGTGAGACATTCAGGGTATTCTTTGGCCTCCAGATTGTGTTGTTTTCAGTTCAGTTTCAGTTATCCTTTGCCTTACATACTCAGAACATTGTTTCGTACTGTCGTCCCCTTTGTCGGGGGGCGTTGCGTTTACGCCCGCAGGTTCAGGTAACTAGATAGGTGATCCAGCTCAGTAGGCCTTCCGCTCACCTACAGACGGTGCACTCCACTTGGCTCGAAGTTGCAATCCCTTTTAGTATACCATTTTTACATGTATATATGGGTATGACGGGGCCTTGTCCTGTCCGTTCTACAGCTCGTACTCCATAGAGGTCTGTAGACAGTTGTGTGCAGTTGAGATTTTATGTAGCCTTTTCGGTTCTTATTTTGTTGTATAGCATTAGTAGCAGCCTATTCGGCTTGCACTGTTATCCTCAGCACGTATGTATATGTATATGTATATGTATATATATACTGGTTGCGAGTTCTTGATGCATACAGGAGTTAGTATAGCTCAGTTATAAATTACATGGGTTACCCTGTTGCTCAGCGAGATGTAAGTACGAGTTTAGGGGTCCTTGGTCAATAATGGTCGGGCACTCGTCACGGCTCACCGGCTCAGGTTGTGACAGATGGTTTGTATGATTCATTCTATGATTAAGCTGATTTATCTAAGTCTTGATATGGCTTGTGGCATGGTGGCTTGTATTTTCATTGGCATTTGATTTCATTGAGTTAGCATGCTTACTTGTGAGTTGGTGTTTCATGTTTGGGTTCTAGACTACAACCATATCTTGAGACTCATCTCGTGTACAAATATATATACATAAGGCATATTTGACAAGGGGTGAGGATGTGGCTTATTTATGAACTCGTGATCAGAGGTCTGTTCCGGAGCAAGTGGTACGTGGACACCATGAGTCCCCCGCGGGTCATGACTATTATGCGAACAAGGACTTTAGCATGTGTGTACGGTGGAGTTACTTATTACTTGTTGCATTGCATATGATATCATCTTATTCCTATGATTTGATCGATTTGGGTGTTATTGTGCCTATCCGTCTATCTTGTTGATTTTACGATTGTATGCATGAACTAATCTTAGTCGGCCTATGATATCTACCGATACATAGTGTTTGTACTGATACTACCTTGCTGCACCCTTTTTTAGGACAGATTTCATTCCAGGACCGGCTTCTAGACCTCATATCTAGTCGAGGCTACTTTTGATCAGAGCTGAGGGTGAGCACCTATCCAGCCATGCCGCCCTAGAGATATCTCCTATTTATGTCTACTTTTACTTCATAAACATTATCTATATATTTCAGAAATTTATGTATTCCTAGACAGTGTATTTGGTTAGAGTCCCTGTACGATGACTTTAAGTTATTGGGGCTGTATTATTTAGCATTCCGTACTTACTTACTATTTATGGCATAGACTTATTATTATTATTATCTTTGTTGTTATTTAAGCAGTTTTGGATAATTGAATGATTAATCGGATAAGGGGATGGTTCGCCCACCATGGGGGTTAGCGTGGGTGCCATCACGACGTATTTGGGTCATGACAAAGTTGGTATTAGAGCCCTAGGTTCATCGATCTCATCGTACAAGGAAATGTCTAGTAGAATCTTATGGGTCTGTACAAAGACGTTTGTACTTCTCTTCGAGAGGCTATAGGACACTAGAAAAACTCCAATTCTTTCTTTCTTTTGTGTTACTTGATTCTAATTGGCATCTAGATGATTCAAATTGGTATATGACCTTTCCTTCTATTCTCTCACAGATGATGAGCGCTCGTGCTAGGGCAACTGTTGATAAGGCACCAGAACAGGCTGTTGGGGCCACGACTCGTGGTAGAGGTCAGGTTAGAGTCGTGGACGAGATAGAGGCAGGGGCAGCACCAGCTAGGGGCAGGACTCCAGTGGCTGGTTAGGCTGTGCTAGATCAGTTTCCCCCGAGCCACCAGCGGTTCAGGTTGAGGAGGCAGAGTTGAGACCAGCACTAGCTCAGTCAGATAGCATAGCTACTCCAATATTATCAGATGATTTGGTTCGTGTGTTGAATCTGCAGAATGGATTGACTGAGGCAGGCGTGTTACCGGCTACCCCAGATGGCCAGGACATGAGATTAGTTAAGCAGATTCCTGATAGATTTCGTGCTCCAAAATCACAGCACGCGGTAGATGTGGCTCCACGTATGGATGAGGTCCCCGGACCAGATATATTTCCTAGACTAGTGGCAGGCCCAGTGATGACCATTGAAGAGCATGATCTATTTTGGAGGTTCACCAAGATGAAGCCTCCCGTCTTCTATGGCACAGAGTCCGAGGATGTATACGAGTTCATTATTGATTTTCATGAGAGGCTCCACAAGATGGGGGCGATTGAGAGCCATGGTGTCGAGTTTGTGACCTTTCATCTTTTGAGTGATGCCAAGTTATGGGGGAGAGCTTATGTGGAGTGTAGACCAGCTGGGTTTCCTCCATTAACTTAGACTCAATTTTATTCAGTCTTTGTGGAGAAGTACATTCCGCGTACTTTGAGGGATAGGAGGCACGACGAGTCTAGCAACATCGAGTGGGGGAGTTCTTCAGTTGCTGCTTATGAGGCCCGTTTTCACTCTTTGTCTCGTTATGCTCTACAACTGTTGCTTACTGAGGCTAAGAGAGTTCGGAGGTTTGTGAAAGGGTTGAACACTGCTTTAAAGTTGTCAGCCCTTCAGCTTCTATTTACAGGAGCTTCTTTCCAGGATGTGGTGGATCATGTCACCACAGTTGAGTCAGTGAGTCAGGACAGCTTTGGTAATTATGTTGATAAGAAGGCCTGTAAGGGTGGTAGCTTAAGTGGTATGTTCTCCCGAGGGCAGGGTCCGTATGGGCAGAGTTACCAGGTTTATTCGGGTAGCCCTATCCAGTCGGTTATGCAGGTTTCTGTTGGAGGGAAATCAGGGCCCAGTCATCATTCTTCGAGTCATCCAGGGGGCTTCTGTGTTTTCCAAGATCGATTTGAGGTCGGGTTATCACCAGCTGAAGATCCAAGCCAAAGATATTCCAAAGATAGCCTTTAGGATTCATTATGGTCACTACGAGTTTCTTGTCATGTCATTTGGGCTTATTAATGCCCCATCTGCTTTCATAGGCTTGATGAATGGCATCTTTAAGCCATACTTGGATTCTTTTGTGATTGTGTTCATTGATGATATATTGGTATACTCGAAGAGTAGAGAAGATCACGAGAAACACTTGAGGATTGTTCTTGGTATGTTGAGAGATTAGGAGGTGTATGCATAGTTCTCTAAATGTGAGTTTTGGCTCGAGTATGGAGCCTTCTTGGGTCATGTGGTATCAAAAGATGGGATTATGGTTGATTCTAAGAAGATTAAGGTCATTAGAGATTGGGCTAGGCCGACTTTAGTGACAGAGAGTCGTAGCTTCGTGGGTTTGGCTAGTTACTACCATTGGTTCATGAAGGGGTTTGCTTCTATTGCTTCACATTTGACCCGTTTGACTAAAAAAGAAGTACCCTTTTAGTTGTTTGATGAGTGTGAGTAGAGCTTTCAAAAGCTCAAGACTTTGTTGACTTCAGCCCCGATTCTAGCACTACCCGTGGAGGGCAGGGCCTTCGTACTGTATTGTGATGCTTCTCGTTCTGGTTTGGGTGCCGTGTTGATACAAGAAAAGAAGGTCATTGCTTATGCTTCCAGACATCTGAAGATTCATGAGAAGAACTACCCTACTCACGATTTGGAGTTGGCAGCAGTAGACTTCGCTTTGAGATTTGAAGGTATTATCTATACGGTGTCCATTGTGAGGTGTTCACCGATCATCGCAGCCTTCAGCATGTGTTTACTCAGAGGGATCTCAATTCTAGACAGCGGAGATGGATGGAGCTTCTGAAGGATTATGATATCATCATACTTTACCATCCGTGTAAAGCTAATATGGTAGCCGATGCCTTGAGTCGCAAGGCAGCAAGTATGTGCAGGTTAGCTCGATCAGTTGCTTCTGAGCGTCCTTTAGCCATAGAGGTTCAGAATCTGGCTAACAACTTTGTGCGTTTTGATGTTTCAAATCTGGGCAGAGTTTTAGCATGTGTTGAGGCGAGGTCGTCTCCCTTGGAGTAGATTAGGACTCAGCAGTTTGAGGATGTTTAGTTATGTAAGATTCGTGATAAGGTTTTCAGAGGTGAGGCCAAGGAGGCCATGCTTGATAGTGAGGGGCTTCTGAAGATCAAGGGATGCGTGCGTGTTCCTCGTGTGGGTGGTCTGATTCGATTGATATTGGAGGAGGCTCACAACTCCAGGTATTCTATTTATCCAGGAGAAATGAAGATGTACCGTGATTTGAGACAACACTTATGGTGGGGTCGGATGAAGAGAGATATAGCAGATTCTGTTCTATGTATGCGAATTATCAGCAAGTCAAGTGTTAGCACCAGCAATCTACTGGTGTGCTTCAGAGGATGCCCATTCTCGAGTGGAAGTGGGAGAGGATTGCCATGGATTTCATTGTGGGTTTTTTGAAGACTCTGGGAAAGTTTAAGTCAGTTTGGGTTATTGTTGATCGGATGACTAAGTCTGCTCATTTCATCCCCGTTCAGGTTACTTATAATTTAGAGAAGTTGGCCAGGATTTATGTCTGTGAGATTATACGATTGCACGGGGTTCCTATTTCAATCATCTCAGATCGAGGTCCCCAGTTTACTTCTAGATTTTGGAGGTTGTTGCAGGCAGAGTTGGGAACCTTAGTACAGCTTTTCATCCCTAGACTGATGCTCAGTCTGAGCGGACTATTCAGCTGCTCGACGATATGTTAAGAGCATGTGTTATTGACTTTGGTGGTCATTGGGACCAGTTCCTACCCTTGGCAGAGTTCGCGTACAACAATAGCTACCATTCAAGTATTGATATGGCGCTGTTCGAGGCTTTATTAAGTAGGAGGTTTTGTTCTCCTATTGGGTGGTTTGATACTTTTGAGGGTTGACCTTGGGGTACAGATTTGCTTAGAGAGTCTTTGGACAAGGTGAAGCTTACTCACGAAAAGCTTCTAGCAGCTCAGAGTCGACAAAAGATGTATACGGATCAGAAAGTCCGGGATTTGGAGTCTATGGAGGGCGAGAAGGTTCTTCTGAAGATTTCACCTATGAAGGGTGTTATGACGTTTGGGAAGAGGGGCTAGTTGAGCCCGAGGTACATTAGTTCCTTTGAGATTCTCAGTCGTGTGGGTGTTATTGCTTATGAGTTAGCCTTGCCACTAGGCCTGTCGGATGTTCATCCGGTTTCCATGTTTCTATACTGAAGAGGTATCATTCAGACGGGTCTTATATTGTTCTTTGGGATTCTGTGTTGCTTGATGAGAATTTGTCTTACGAGGAGGAGCCTATAGTGATTTTAGATATAGAAGTTCAGAAGTTGAGGACAAAGGAAATAGCTTCGGTGAAGGTTCAGTGGAAGCATCGTCTTGTTGAGGAGGCCACTTGGGAGCCTGAGTCTGATATGCGTAGTAGATATCCTCAACTTTTCACCGAGTGAGGTACTTTTCCCTTCATTCTACTGCTTGTCCGTTCGAGGACGAACGTGTGCTTAATTGGTATCTAATGTAATGACCCGTTCGGTCGTTACGTGTACTTTGACCATTTTACCACTGTCAACCTAATTCCCGAGGTTATCGTGCAATTCTAGCAAAAACTTGGGAAAATAAAGCTCTTAAGTGGAAAAGTTTGACCATTAGTTGAATTTTGGGTAAACAGACCTTTTTCGGAATTTCATCGATTCCGTGAGGCCCAGAGGGTCGATTATGTCTAGGTGGGGTGGATGGTTCAGTTCTCGAGGCATTTAGTTAAGTTTTGGGTACTTCGTTGGAAACTTGATTTTATCAGTTTGGGGGATGACTTGGTGAATAAGACTTCTGTTGGGAATTCTGAGCCCACGGATGAGTTCGTAGCTATCACGACCCAATTAGAGGGCCATGACGGGCACCTGAGCTAACCTACCGAGCACCTCTGAACATACATCTCATAATTATTTCTAAGTGGGCAATAAGATAGCTCATGTGCGTCATACTCTGTAAGGACATGTATCACAAGATAATGGCACATCTTTATGCAATTATCAACAACCATGCCCATAAACATAAGTTAACAAGGCTGCCTAAATACTATACAACAATATGAACTGATAAGGCTATGGAATATCTAGGTACATGCACCTGTGTACGAGCCTCTATATATATAATACAGGAATCCATAAGGACGGGGCAGGGCGGAGTATGTACACAAAAGAGTAGTACCAATAAGTTGCAGCTCCGAAACAACTGGAGCTTTTCTGAAACTCCACTGATAAGCTCCCAAGGATTAGGTCCATCTACCTTTCTACCTACTGGCATGAACGCAGCAGCGTCCACAAACAAAAAGACGTCAGTACGAATAATGTACCGAGTATATAAGGCATGAATAACAACATGATAAGAGATATGGAATATAACATAAGTTAAGGATAACCTGTACATCTGATTGTCTCTTAGGGCGAATATCATGCATGCTTAGCTTTCTTTAAAAAAAACTTTTTTCATATATATACACATAATAGTGTTGCGGAACGTGCAGCCCGATCTATATATCATATCATCATTATATATATATATTGCCACGGAACGAATGGCCCGATCCATTTATCCATATATCCCGCGTCTGGGCATCCCGCGTCCGGGATGATATCATAGCATACCAACTTATCAGGTGGTTATGCGTATATAACGCCTCGCCCTTCTTCCCATATCCCATGTATATATATATATATATATATATATATACATGTATATACATGTATATATATATGTAGCATGCATGACAGCCCAAATAAAAGTTACCACTTTATAGCATGCATGACAGTCTAAATAAAAGTTACCACTTTATCGGAGTGACGTAAGGTCGGTAACCTCCGATTTTTATTATTGAGCGATCATCATCGCTATATCTCACCTTGGAGGAAAGATTATCATAAGGTGAGATCAACAATAATGAATAAGATCAAGAAAATCATGAAATAAGCTCAATAATCTCATATTAGTATCAATTCATAAGCTTTGGAATCTCAAAAAAATGAGATCATCATCATCATCATTATCATCATAGAAAGCATCTATCTTTAGCATCATAAGAACTTGAGAAGCATGAATTTCTAGTTTTTTGGGGATAAGGATATTACGGAAAACATGTATGGCTTCATAAAAAAAGAATCATGCCTTTAGAAAGAAAGGGACTAGCCTTAACATAACTTTAGTCTCCTTAACTACTTAACGTTTATCTTCTCCAGCTCGTAAATCTACATTCAAGGGAATTCATATTATCGTTAGGCTTATCGTTGTATGCTTGTTTTAAGATTTCAAATTAAATCACTTTAGAGTTTGCTAAAAATCGGGCAACATCTTATATTCCTAGCCCGAAATCACAATACCAACAACCAACATCAACAACAACATTACTAGCATCAATAACATCATCCTCAGTACCAAAATATTCCATAAAACATCCCTCACGATGTTTATCCTATTTATCCACCAAAAAATTCGTTATACGATTATTTAATACTTCTATCTCCCTAAATAAATCTAAATCAATATCAATAAGGAGAGATCCTTACCTTATTCCCATTAGAGCCGCAATATCTTCAATATTCACCTTGATATCAAGCCAAAATTCCCTGCAATACGATATTATAATCGCAACTATACGCTGTCCGAACCTAAATCTGAAGATTCCACTTGATTCGCGGTAAAAGTTTATGAACGGAAGTTGGAGGAATGTTCCAGAGAGTTTGGGATGTTTTGACGGGTGTTTAGATGAAAAATGAGGGGGTAAACCCCCTTTTATACTGTTCTAGAGTTAGCTTGCACCGACCTAGAATTTTCTCAGCGCATTCGCGCCACCTTGGAGTGCTTTCGCGCTGATTTATCCCTTGCTTCTCTGCGCGTTCGCGCCACCTCCAGGCACGTTCGCACAGAGTTAATCCCTGCTCTAGCAGTCTGTGTTAAAATGCTCATAACGGTTTGTTGCGTTGGAAACTAGACTTCATGAACTTCATCTTAGGCTTTTACTTTACCTCAAAACTCTTCATATGCTAAAAGATATTCTTTCTCCAACTTAGACCAAAATTATCGTATGAAATCTTGCCTAACCTTTTCTCCAAAGTTCCAAAAACTTAATCTCCTTGATTCACTTGTTCTCCAATCCTTCCATGACCTATTGCATGAGCTTAAACCCTTATAACCACAAGATAAGAACATATAATCTCATATAGCTTCAACAATAACTCCAGTGTCCACAATGAAATAACTACCACTTAGTGAATCTCAACGTACAAAAACTACGAGGTGTAACATTCCTCCCCCCTTAGGAACATTCATCCTCGAATGTTAAGCTCTCAGGAATTTCTACAAAACTTTTGCCAGAGTTTCCCCTGTAATTGTACCACTACCATCTTGTCACAACTACCTAAAATATACAATGCCTCATAGGGCTATAACGTCAATATCTATACTGGCCACTCACGACTAAGAAATCCTTCAAAGAAGCATTACATACCTGAAGGTGCTGGTGTCTCTGTCTGGAGCTCTTCTAGAGGTGGAAATAGCTGCGGATATCTGGACTTCATATCTTCCTCTGCTTCCCAAGTCATTTCCTTTCTGCTATTGTTTCTCCATAGAACTTTAACTGATCCTACGTCTTTAGTTCTGAGTCTCCGAAGTTGCCTATCTAAAATGGCAATGGGTACTTCTTCATAGGATAATTTCTCAGTAACTTGGACATCATCTACAGGCGCAATTCTGGAAGGATCTCTCACGCACTTTGAAGCATTGACACATGAAAAACTTGGTGAACTGACTCCAAGTCCGAAGGCAGATCTAACTCATAAGCCACTTGGCCTACCTTGCGCACAATCTTATAAGGCCCGATATACCGGGGACTAAGCCTGAACTTCTTGCCAAATCTCATTACACCTTTCATCAGCGACACTTTCAAGAATACCCAATCACTAACTTTAAATTCCAAGTATCGTCGACGATTGTCCGCATAAGATTTTTGATGACTTTAGGCTATTAATAACCGATCTTGAATAAGCTTGATCTTCTCCACTTCTTGCTGGACCAAGTCTGGGCCCACTAACTTTTTATCTCCTACTTCAAACCATCCAATTGGTGATCTACACTTCTTTCCATATAGAGCTTCATATGGGGCCATCTGGATACTGGAGTGGTAGCTATTATTGTACGCAAACTCAATAAGCGGCAAATGATCATCCCAATTTCCTCCAAAATCTAGCACACATGCTCTTAACAAATCCTCAAGGTTCTGAACAGTGCGCTCAGCTTGCCCATTAGTTTGTGGATGAAACGCTGTGCTAAGCCTTACTTGTGTTCCCAATCCTTCTTGAAAAGACTTCCAGAAATTAGCGGTAAATTGTGCTCCTCTATCAGTGATAATGGATACTGGAACACCATGAAGTCGTACGATCTCTTTAATATACAACTTTGTATAATCTTCTGCCGAATACGTAGTTCTGACTGGTAGAAAATGAGCTGACTTCATAAGCCTATCCACAACTACCCATATAGAATCGTACTTTCGCAGGGAATGAGGCAAGCCTGTAATGAATTCCATATTAATCACTTCCCATTTCCAAATTGGAATCTCTATAGCTTGCAGTAATCCCCCAGGCTTCTGATGCTCGATTTTCACCTGTTGACAATTAGGACATTGGGCCACAAACTCCGTTATATCTTTCTTCATTCCATCCCACCAATATATAGATTTAAGATCATGGTACATCTTTGTCGCTCCTAGATGGATAGAATAACGGGACTGATGGGCTTCTTCCAGAATCAGTCGACGTAGCCCCACAATATCAGGAACACATAATCTGTCTTGATACCTGAGAACTCTATCTACAGGAACCTCAAATGGTGACTTCTTCTTCTGAGGAAGTGTATTCCTATAATGAACTAACATGGGGTCCTCATATTGGTGCTTCTTTACCTCCTCTACCAAAGATAAAATAGCTGGTTTCTGGATAGTAACTCCCGCACTGTCCGAGTCCATTACGCGAACTCCTAAGATAGCTAGCTATTGGAGCTCTCGAGCTTACTCCCTCTTCTCCGGTTGAACATCACATAAACTACCCATGGACTTGCGGCTAAGAGCATCGGCTACTACATTTGCCATTTCAGGATGATATAAGATACTCACATCATAGTCTTTTAATAGCTCGAACCACCGCCTTTGCCGCAAATTCAATTTCTTCTGTTTGAAAATATATTAGAGACTCTTATGATCTGTATAAATATCCACATGAACGCCATACAAATAATGTATTCACATCTTTAGTGCATGAATAACTGCAGCCAACTCTAGGTCATGAGTCGAGTAGTTTTTCTCGTGTTTCCGCAACTACCTTGAAGCATAGGCAACAACTTTGCCATGTTGCATCAACACACAACCGAGCCCAACACCTGAAGCATCATAATAAATAGCATAGCCCTCTGATCCCTCTGGAAGTGTTAGGACTGTGGCCGAAGTCAATCTATCCTTCAACTCCTGAAAACTGCGTTCATATGCGTCCGTCCACTGAAATTTAGCTGATTTCTGAGTCAGCTTTGTCAGTGGTGTCGAAATGGAAGAAAATCCTTCTACAAATCTTTTGTAGTAACCGGCTAACCCCAAGAAACTATGGACCTCTGTAGGCGTTGTAAGCCTCGGCCAATTCTTCACAGCATTAATCTTCTAGGTATCTACTCGAATACCGTCAGCTGAAATAATATGCCCCAGAAAAGTTACAGAATTCAGCCAGAACACACATTTTGAGAACTTGGCATATAGTTCCCGAGCCCAAAGAATTCCAAGAACAGTGTGTAGATGATCTGCATGCTCTGTCTCCGATCAAGAATATACCAGAATAACATCGATGAACACAATCACGAATAAATCTAGGAAGGGCCTGAATACATTATTCATCAAATTCATGAATACCGCTGGGGCGTTAGTTAATCCAAACGACATTACCTGAAACTCATAATGGCCTTATCCAGTTCTTAAGGCTGTCTTTGGGATGTCCTCTTCTTTAACCCTCACTTGGTGGTATCCCGATCTTAGATCTATTTTTGAGAACCACTTGGCACCCTGCAACTGATCGAACAAATCATCAATCCTTGGAAGTGGGCATTTATTCTTTATGGTCACCTTATTCAATTGAGTGTAATCAATACACATCCGCAAGGAACCATCTTTCTTTCTTACGAACAGTACCGGCGCTCCCCATGGTGATGAACTAGGCCTAATAAAGCCTTTTTCAAGCAGATCTTTCAGTTGCGCCTTAAACTTCTTTAATTCCTTAAGGGCCATTCGATAAGGAGGAATAGATATAGGCTTAGTATCCGGTAACACATCAATGGTAAACTCAATCTCCCGTTCTAGTGGAAGACCTGGAAGCTCGTCCGGAAACTCATTCACTACTGGGACAGATTGGAGAGTTGGCGGTTTTGCTTCTATGTCTTGAACCCGGACTAAACGATAAATATATCCCTTAGCAATCATCTTCCTCGCTTTGAGGTAGGAAATAAACCTACCTCTCGGGGATGCTGTATTGCCTTTCCATTCCAAGACTGGTTCTCCAGGAAACTAAAATCGAACCATTTTTGTTCTACAATCAACATTGGCGTAACAGGAGGCCAGCCAATCCATACCCATAATAATGTCAAAATCTAACATTTTTAACTCATGTAAATCAACCATAGTATGACAGTCGCAAACTATAACTATAGAATTACTATATACCCATCTAGCTACCACTGGTTTCCCTACAGGAGTGGACACCTCAAAAGGTTTAATTAGCTCAGGTTTCACCCCGATACGATTGGCAATATAAGGAGTAATATATGACAAAGTAGAACCCGGATCAATCAATGCATACACATCATGAGAGGATACTGACAATATATCTGTGACAACGTCAGGGGAGGACTCAAGATCCTGTCGTCCGGCCAGTGCATATATACTGTTCTGAGGGCCGCTTGAACTGGATGCTCCTCCTCTGCCTCTGCCACAACCTACTGGAATCTGGGAATTCTGCCCAGGAGAGCGCACAGACGATGAAGTGCTAAGTGCAGAATCCGTCAGTTGAGCCACACCTCCACCTCCTCTCAAAGGACAATCCCGCATCGTATGACCAATCGGACCGCAGGCATAACAAGTGTTTGAACCCTGGCGACACTGTCCCGAATGCGGCCTACCACATTGATTGCACTGTGGTAAGGGCGGCCTTCTCTGAACGGATTCACCTCTATACTGGGAGCCCAAAATCCTAGAGCTCTAACCCGGTCCAGAATAAATAGGACGATCAAATCTTTTTCCCGCGAGTCGAGGAGGTGCACTGGCAGCTGATTGGCTTGAATGACCGGAATACTGCTACCTTTGACTCCCTCTAAACTCACTAGCGACACCGGAAGATCTGGCCCTCTTACTATAACTTCTATCAGAATTATGCTCGCCCCTTTGCGGCTGCTGCTGTTCGTCCAAATTCTGAGCATGGGCCTGAATACGAGCAATATCCATCCCGTCCTGGAGAGAGGTCGTCAAGCACTCCTTAATCAAATGCGGCCCCAAACCACTCACGAACTGATGTACGCGGTCCCCCATATCACCTACCATGGATGGAGCATACCTATCCAAGGAATTAAAGCGAAGACTGTACTCTAAAGCACTTATATTCCCCTGTCGGAGATTCAAAAACTTGTCGTCTTGGGCCCGTCGAACCTCCGGTGGCAAATAATGTCGGATGAAGGCATCCACAAACTCTTGCCACATCGGGGGAGGTGCATTTACCCCGCTTGAAGACATCCAAGTGTTGTACCAATGGACGGCCACATCCCGCAATCTATAAGAAGCCAATTCAACTGACTCAGTATTAGAAGCATGTATTATTCGTAGCGTCCTCAGCATCTCTTCTATAAAGCCCCATGGGTCTTCATCCGGCTTTCACCCGTAGAATTATGGAGGGCTTAGACTATTAAAATCACAGGCTCTTGCACTGACCGCTCTATCACCCTAGCCCGCGCCCTGCCGCTGGGCCTGAGCGGCAACTAACTGGGTCAGTAACTGAATAGCCTCTCTCATCTGCTGGCCTGAGGCATCTGGCGGAGGAACTGGGGGTACTGTAGCTGGAGTTGAAGCCCCTTCATGCTCCGCTGATAGGGATGGAGTACGAGAGGTCCGAGATAAAACCTCGTTATGAAACTCACCCTCTTCTATATCTGCTGATGGATCCCGTTCAGTCCTTCTTCCGGCCACCGCCTTGCCTTTCTGGGATGCTGTAGCTTTTCTCTTCATAGGAATCATTGAAATCATAACACATGATTAGGAAAAAGGGGATCCTGATAACATAGCTGGATCGCACGATCTAAGATAAGAAAGAAGGTCAATTATTCCTAAATGCCCTGCAGCCTCCTGTTTATAAGTGTGGCGTGCTTCGTACCCATAAACAGGACTCTAACAGACACGGCTCGTAGACACACCCTAGGACGAACTGCTCTGATACCACTTTTTTCACGACCCAATTAGAAGGACATGACAGGCATACGGAGCTAACCTACCGAGCACCTCTGAACATACATCTCATAGTTATTTGTAGGTGGGCCATAAGATAGCTCATGTGCGTCATACTCTGTAAGGACATGTATCACAAGATAATGGCACATCTTTATGTAATCATCAACAACTATGCCCATAAATATAAGCCAACAAGGCTGCCTAAATACTATAAAACAATATGAACTGATAAGGCTATGGAATATCTAGGTACATGCATCTGTCTACGAGCCTCTATATATAGAATACAGGAATCCATAAAGACGGGGCAGGACTCCGCCGTGCCCAAGTATGTACACAAAAGAGCAGTACCAATAAGCTGCAGCTCCGGAACAACTGGAGCTTTTCTGAAACTCCGCTGATAAGCTCCTAAGTATTAGGTCCGTCTACTTGTCTACCTGCGGGCATGAACGCAGCGTCCACAAACAAAAGGACATCAGTACGAATAATGTACCGAGTATGTAAGGCATGAATAGCAACATGATAAGAGATATGGAATATAACATAAGTTAAGGATAACATGTACATCTTATTGCCTCTTAAGGCGGATATCATGCATGCTTAACTTTCTTTAGAAAAAACATTTTTCATATATATTCACATAATAGTGCTGCGGAATGTGCAACCCGATCTATAAATATTTTATATTGCTGCAGAACGTGCAGCCCGATATATATATATATATATATATTGTCGCGGAACAAACACCCCAATCCATTTATCCATATATCACGCGTCCGGGATGATATCATCGTATACCAGTTGATCAGGTGATTATGCGTATATAATGCCTCGCCCTTCTTCCCATATCCCATATATCTATACATGAGAGCCCAAATAAAAGTTACCACTTTATCGGAGTGACGTAAGTTGGGTAACCTCCGATTTATATTATGGAGTGATCATCATCACTATATCTCACCTTAGAGGAACGATTATCATAAGGTGAGATCAACAATAATGAATATGATCAAGAAAATCATGAAATAAGCTCAATAATCTCATATTAGCATCAATCCATAAGCTTTGGAATCTCAAAAAAATGAGATCAGCATCATCATCATTATCATCATAGAAAGCATCTATCTTTAGCATCATAAGAACTTGAGAATCATGAACTTCTAGCTTTTTAGGGATAAGGATATTATGGAAAACATCTATGGGTTCATAAGTGTTACACCTCGGAAAATTTTCCGTTCATGCACAGTGAATAGACTGACGAAGGACACGATGTATACGTTGTTTTGATAAGTAAGAAATAACATTTGATGATTCTAAATGGGATTTCAAAGACATGTGAGGTAAGAGACAGAAGTTGTTAAGGAAAGCAAGGTATATGTGGTGTGTCGGATAAGATTTACGAGTATCGAATTAATGATTACTTAATGATGTTTTGGAGAAGAGTTATAACGATCCTTAGATTGGTAATGAAGTGTTAAACAAGTGTCAAGAAGGTTCTATAAGGATTGAAGATCAAACGAACGTCGGAAACGATTTCAGAGAAATGGGGTTATACGACCGCTTATACGGTCCGTATAAGGGTCCGTATAACACCTAACAGAAATATTGTTTCCCTGATGGTGAACCACGTACACTTATACGGACCGTACAATGTTATACGGACCGTATAAGTGGTCCGTATAATGCCCGACGGACTGATTAACTTGCGAGTATAAATACATGTTCCCACTTTTATTTTCTCATTCTTTCCACTTCTCCATCTCTCTCAAGACTTCTAGAGGGTTCTAAGTATTTCATCAACACAAATTCAAGACAAATCAAAGGTTCATATCATAAATCCAAGAGAATCAAGTGCAAGAAACTCATTAGTGTTCATCCAAGACAAGAAATCTCATTGGAAGTGGAACTAGGGTTGTGCTCAAGTGAAGTGTTTCCACTCAAAGCTCATTCCCACACTATCAAAGGTAAGTTTTATGATCATTCCATGTTGTTTAAAGTATTGAGGGGTTGAAATACTTGGATTATGGAAGAAAATGGAAAATAGGTTACAAAATATGAGATTAGTGGTAATTGGGAGTAGTAGATTAATATGAATCATGATCCTTGATATGTTGTGATTGTAATTACATTATGAATGTGTTAGGAGCATGAGAGAAACATTAGATGAGAATGAATGTAATGTTGTATTATGATCATGATTATGGATGACCTTGAGAGGAAATTATGGTGATTGGATAATGATGAATTTGAT